>NC_081418.1:19327871-19437871 GCF_949786415.1 Peromyscus eremicus
CCTGCTCCTTTCATTGTTAAATATGTTTTTATTTGTGCAATGAACCAGGAATCATCTGTTTTCTGATTAAATCATTTCAATAACGTTATCTGAGTCTTCCATTTGAGAGCACAGTTTTAGCAGATTGCATTCTACTGTCACCAATTTTAATGTTTGTCACTTGTCACAGTAGCAGTTCATAACTTTGGGCATCATTTCAGGATACGTGCAAGTTACATGTATATTTTTTACTTTTACAGATGCTCTGCTACCTGGTCATGACCTCTTTCCTCTAGGGCAGTTATTTTTCTAAAAAGCTGTGTTTCTTTGTTTTCCTGAAGTAGACAGATTTCTAATAAGAATAACGTGCCCAAAGGGTTCCATTGAAAAGTTCAATGAGCAGACTTTGAACAGTTAATGGAACCACCAAGGAATGTGACAGCAGGAAGCCATCACCCTCCCCTAGCCTAAAGAAGCCATCCGATACCCCCAGCTTTGCAAGATGCAATCCTGCTGGAAATTGCATCTAGGGCAAGGGTGATGGATGCCCTATCCCTCTCACGCTGTCCTCCTGCTGAATCCCCATTCACACCCGGGCAAGGGAGTCTAGGCTAGGCTGGGCTTGGAACTGAAGAGCTCAATCTGCTGAAGCTCCGGATAGACCCTTAGTGTGCATGTAGAGAACCAGATAGATTTTTCTCCTCCAACTCTGGTGTTATAGGATTCTCTTAATTGCTTTAAGTAAAAATACCTGTTTAAATGCTTTGGCAAAGCCACAAGCTGTCATTATTTTATCCAGTCTTACTTTGGGCCAACTATATGTTTTCTTACTGGATTCTGTGATCATGATTCTTCCACAGACTGTGCCCTCTGTGTTTGCCCAGTTCTTGTCAGTTAGGAGTTGAGTACCCACTGAATAATTGGCATCAGGAATGTACAGAGAATTCATTGTACAGTGCACCTGACTTGATTTCTTCAAGTAATTGACAACTTGGTCAGCATGTTTATTAAGGATTGTTTCCCTCTGGTCAGAAGGCTTTGTCATTTTCTTCAGACATTAGCACTGATGACTGAGAGTAAAGAAGAACTGTCTTAACTTTCCTTCTCTTTTAATCTTTTAAAAAAAAACAATTTCATGCATGTCCACCATGTACCTTGATCATAGCCAGCACAGCTCATCCCTCCCATTACCCTCAGACACCACCTACGTATAACAGTGTCCTACCTTCATGTCATCTCCTTTGGGGACTGGGGGAACCCAGAGAGGCCAGTTAGTGCTGCCTGCCAGAGTGTTGACTGACCTTGTTTTGATCTTAAGCAGGTAACCATAGCTGCAGAGGGTTCATGAGTACAATGACCATGTCATCTCCAGGTGACAGCGTCTTACAACATTCCTCTGGCTCTTACATTCTTTCCACCCCTTATTTCTCAATGTTCCCTGAGCCTTGTATGTGAGGGGGGTATAGATGCTTCATTTAGGGCTGAGCATTCACAAGGTTTTTCTTCTCTTTTTTCTTGTACTGGGGAGTCAAACCTAGGGCCACAGAGTATCAGTCATGTGCTCTACCACTGAGCTGTATATCTTTAGCCCAACTTTTCTCTTTTTAAAAGTTACTTTAGTCTCAGCTGATTCGAGAGAACATTTGGCTTAAGTTATTTTTATTGTAATCAAATTAGTAAGTTGATTTGTGGGGAAATGACATCTTTCTCACACTACTAATCTTTTAATCGAAGTTTATAGCTATATGTACTTAAAGTGTTTTCTCTGACGCCTCAAAAAAAGGATATATATATATATATATATATATATATATATATATATATCTCCCTTATTGTTACATAAATGCCCAGCTATAAGCAATGAAAGACATGACTGGAATAACTAAAAGGTGTTACAAAGATTGTGTTAGCCTGGATGTGAGTTAGAGAATCTTCTTCATTTTTCAAACATGATGTGACTGAAGTGGCTTACTGAAGACAGGAATTTCTGGTCCTGAAATTCTGTCATTATTGAGTTTTGTGAATTTTTTGGAGAAAGTTTTTATTCATTTGAAATTTTTTCCTAATAAATTTTATTCTGTGATAATTTCATGTGTGTATATAGTGATTCTGGTCACTTCTCCCATCCCTCACTCTGGTTTTCCAAAAACTCTTCCAGTCTCCCTTATTCCTTACAATTATCTTTCCTATACTCAGGAGTTTTGTTTTGTTTTGTATCCTGTGGGATTTAACTAGGGCCCTGTGACTCTGGTTTAGAACTAGCCATCAGAGCCTGGTGTGCTTATCAGCGTCTACACAGCGAGGTCTACACAGCGAGGTGCTCTGGACCCCACTCTCCCAGAATCTGCTAGTTGCTGGTAGATCAGCATTGAGCAGTAGGGCTGGTGAGCCCCTCTCCTTCCATAGCTGACTGTGCTGCTCTATCAGTTTCAGAAGGTCTATGTTAAAGTCACTAACTGCCTTTTTATCCATCCCTATAATTCTGTCACTTCTGGTTTTATATATTTTATTTTCCTCATTAGCTGCACTTACAGTCAGGATTGTTACAGCATCTTGATTTCTTGTGATATTATTCTGTTCTCACATGATACATGGGGCCCACTTCTGTTTTTGGTTAATAGGAAAACTCATCACTGGGTTTCTTTTGCCTTGCATTTCCTTCATAGCATCTGAATTCCTGTTTATTTTTATCCATTCCATATACTTTTATTCAAATGTGTTTCCTTTCAGTAGGCTATTTCTGAACTGTACTCTTAAATACATTATTATGAGAGTCTTTATATCACTTAATTAGTGAGTGTAGTCAATTTATGTGTGCTTTAATCACCTTACTATTAGAAATTTTGCCCTCTTGGCTTAATATGTTATTTCCTATATTTTCTTGTTTCTTTTTTATTTTTCTACTTGTCATCAGAAATATCAAATTTTCATCTGTTGCCTAAAAGTTAATTTTTTATTTTATTTTCACAATAGTTTGACTTAATTTTAAGTTGTTTTCCCTATCAGTATAATACAGAAAGCAGGTCAGCATCTGTGATTTTAATCGTTAGAAAAATGGTGCCTACAGCACGTGACCGGGATCTTTTCTGTTGCCACCTATCTTTTGTGTTTCAGGAGTCTTCGCTAGGTATGCCTGTTAGAGTGGGACTCTTTCCAGCTCCCCCCAGCTCCCCTCAGCCTCGTACTGTGATGAGACCTCGGAGCTACTGCAGGGCCATTTACCCCCAACTCCATGGCTCCCTTCCTACCGCAGCGCCAAAGGGTCCTGTCACATGGCCGCAAAGTTAAATTAACAGTCAGGAGGTCACAGCTTCAGGGTATGAGCAGGCTGGGCTGATTTACCACCAGGTGCACACCTAGCAGGGTTATGTGGGAAAGGTGAGGATCAGTTAAATATTATCTCCTTCCTCGTTGCTCGCATTCCTCAGCTTCAGGCCTTCACCTTTGCAACATCAGAGCCCCGTGTGCTCAGTTTTTAAGAATTCCTTCACAAGCCTCTCTCTCTCTCTCTCTCTCTCTCTCTCTCTCTCTCTCTCTCTCTCTCTCTCTTCCTTTCCTTTCCTTTCCTTTCCTTTCCTTTCCTTTCCTTTCCTTTCCTTTCCTTTCCTTTCCTTTTCTTCCTTTCCTTTTCTTCCTCTCTTCCTTTCTTTCTGAATTAATGTGCGTCCTTCTCTCTTCAGGCAGATCAAATTGCTTTCAAGAGGGGAAGGACACAGCTTTGTTAGTTTGCTGTGCTGAACCCACCTGAAAGTTTCCCCTACCTAATTCCGCCATGTCTGCCTTTATTTATTTGTTTTATTAATACTAGTGTCTCCTTTCCTGTGGTATGTTTACTCATTCATATGCCAGCTTTTCACAGTGTGCTAATTTATTATCATACTTTATTGTGTAATGGACAGGTAGTTAAAACTGAATCTGTCTTTTGCCCATCTCCCACTTTGTTAGGATTCTTACTGACTTCACTTTGGAAACAGTCTGTAATTTCCACTTTTCTGTTTTTTTTCATTTTGACTTGAATAACTGGAGAAATCGTTTTGAGTCTGTAACTTATTTATTAATCTAGCATTTTATTACATTGTGGTCAATACTATTTTTTCCATACCAATTTGTTTGAAAAATGATGTGTTTATTGTAGATTAATATGGATATTTGTGATTAAATTGTTTTAAGTGTTCTGAATCCTTATTCATTTTTCATGAACCTAGTAAGTGGAGGATTTATAGTTAATTATACTTCCATATTATTTTTGTCTGTTTTCATGTTACATTGGAAGCACATGAAATATAACAATAATTTCCTTTGGCTTTTAGATTATACTCTGATGTTAATATTTGACAATCTCTTTTGTTGTAGTGTTAAGTGTGTGTACCTACATCTAGCAAAGCCAACCGCAACATTTCTTTTATTGGAATCTAAAAATATACAAAGTTAGAGTCTGTGTCTTTTACTAAGAAAATTTCATCAGTTTGAACTTATTGTAATAGTTATTGAAGATATTTATTATGATGCTTAACTCATTTTATGCTTTCTGTTTCTTTTATATTTTTTGGCTGTTACTTCAGGTTATCTTCAAGGCTTTAAAATATATTCTCTACATAATTTTAAAAATTAAGAACAAAAATACTGTTTGCAGTCTCTGTATAAAGATGTTTGATAAAATCTTGAGTTTTAAGAAAAATGAATATTAAAATTTGTTAAAGTACTTTAAAAATATTTCCAGTAGCTTTATAACATATTTGCAAATATTATGCTCTTCTGTTTTTCCTTTAAAAATATTATTTCCTGATTCTTTGGTTTTTAATTTCTCAGAGAATGTCTCTGAGTAATTTATTAGGTGTTTATGGTGGATATAGTTTTTGTGAGCTTTTCATACCAAGAATTATGTTCTAATTATTGTGACACCATGGTAATTGGCTAGGCTTGACATTTTCTTCATCAACTTTTTTTTTTTTCTACTGCAAATGTTAAATGGTCAGCTCCATTGCCTTAAGCACACTTTAAAGAAAAAACCTAATATCAGCCTGAATTCGATGCTTCTCTTCTCTTTGGGCTCTACTTCAGTTTTTGCCTCAGTTTCTTAGAAGTTGGCTTCCTAGCCTAGATTTTCTTCTTCTTTTCCTTCCTAATATCCCCCTACCGGAGTACTGGGTGGAGGGGAGCAACCACTCCACCACAGACCTACAGCCTGAATCCCTCCTTCTAATATAATAACTTTAGTTTAGATTTTCATTATTTTATTCTCATTTTAGTTCATTGTAAGTCTCTGTTGGGGTGGTTTTATTTGTTTGTTTTGTTTTGTTTAATTTCTAAAAACAGTCATCAGTATTTATTAATTGTTTGGTGGTTTCACTTCTCTCCTTCCCCATGTCTGAGGCTCTCAGACCCCTGTCATCTGTTTTTGTCACTAGACACGTCTTTGACTTTGGATTCCCTTATACCCGTACCCCAGACTGTGTGAACTGCTGGCCTAGGAAGTAGTCAGCCTTTCCTTGTTTGGCCTTTGCTCATTACTTGTTACTTTCTCTCCCTCTGGTATCTCCGGGTGGAACTTGAAGATAACTTTACCCATGGACACATGGATTTGCTAGTTGTGCTTACAGTTGGTTTTCCTCTCCGTTAACTTTGAAGTCTCAAAGTGAGATCCATAGTTTCAGCAAGCGAGTAGTCTGTAACTGCAAATTCAAAGCTTGCTGTTTCATCCAAGACAAATGAGGAAAAAGCAGATCATGCTGTTCATCCTCAAGGGTGTGGCTCTCTCCTCGACCCTGCGTTCTTCACTCCAGGTGTGCCCCAGGTCAGCACCCTCCTTCCTGCCTTCTCTCTCTGCTCTGACAGCTGCTTCTGAACAAATGTGAGAGAGCAGGGAGGTGAGCTGCCCTAAGGTCGCATTCTTTGGCAGGAAGGCAGATGTTGTTCCCCCTTTTTCACTGGGTGGACTGGTTCTCCAGCAGCCCGGGGCTGTAGTAGAGAGTGTCCTGACACCAGATGAAGCCTGGTGGTCTGTTCAGTTGCTTCCTGCTCATTTTCAGCCATCTTATTTTAACATTAGCTTAAGCTGAGATAGACTTTTGCCTCCTGCTTTTATTTGAGTTTTGTTTGCTCGTGAGTGTATATGTGGTATATACACACATGTATGTGCAGATGCCCGTGTTCACAAGGAAGCTAGAGGACGTCCAGTGTCCCGCTCTATCTATCACTCTCCCTACTTATTCCCTTGAGACATCTCTCACTAGACCTGAAGCTCACCAGGCCATCAAGCCCCCGACCCCAAGGGTCTCTCCAGCCACTGAATAGATTTGGTTCCTGTTCCTGAGCACTTTAGAGTCTGTGAACCGTTGTTTTTTTTTTTTTCTGCCGTTTGGGCTGAGAGTTTTTTTTTTTTTTTTTTTTTTTTTTCTTTTTTTTTTTTTTTTTTTTAAATTTTTATTTTGCAATACAATTCAGTTCTACATATCAGCCACAGATTCCCTTGTTCTCCCCCCTCCCGCCCCCCTCACCTTCCCCCCAGCCCGCCCCCCATTCCAATCTCCTCCAGGGCAAAGCCTTCCCCACAGACTGAGATCAACCTGGTGGACTCAGTCCAGGTAGGTCCAGTCCCCTCCTCCCATGCTGAGCCAAGGGACCCTGCATAGGCCCCAGGTTTCAAACAGCCAACTCATGCAATGAGCACAGGACCCGGTCCCACTGCCTGGATGCCTCCCAAACAGATCAGGCCAATCAACTGTCTCACCCACTCAGAGGGCCTGATCCAGTTGGTGACCCCTCAGCCATTAGGGCTGAGAGTTTTTATGACTGACTTCCCCGGGTGGGAGGTAGAGAGGCCCATCAGAGTGGGCCCTCTCAGCAGGGTGGAGGTCCCCCACAGCACTGCTTGGGAGCCAGGACTTCTAGCACCAGAGAAATGAAAACAAATCTGCCTTCCTCTTTAGGGAAAGCCGAAGTCGGAAAGTTGTGTTATTTGATTTAAGTCTGTGAAAAACAAGCTAGAAAAGTTATAAATGCTCTAGAGAATAAATAAAGCCATCTTTGTGAATGTTCCATTAGCAAGTAGGGAGCTGTGACTTGTTACCTTCTTAGTAGTAAACAGATATTTATTTTTAAAGGAGCTCTAATAACTGGCTGTCAGATGGAACCAATATGTCCCTCATTAATAACCACATTCTGAGAATCAACCCAGAATGGCCCTGTTAGAAACTTGCCCTGCGCTTCATACACTGCCCTTGGTGGGGACCTTCACGTCAGGTTGAGTTATGACTCAGCTAGCTAATTCCAGCTTGGTTTGCATATGTAGTTCCCTGAAAATAAAATCCACTTTTGTTGATAATAGAGACGCCGTCTCTGAAGCCTTGAACAAAAGCGGCAAAGGTTTGCCACCGCTTCGTTTTCCATAGCATCAGGCATCGGCAGAAATGCCCCAGCTCCTCCTTCTGTGGAGCCCACCTCACTGTGAACAAAACAGACCCCAGTCCAGTGCGAAAATGAGGGTTAGAGATCTGTGCAGTGCTGAAGCATCTCACAGCGTTCTGTGCAAATGCCAGGCATTGCTGGCTACCCTGGGCAGCAAGAGCAGAGAAGGTTGGGCTTATCTGATTAGAAAATGTCTGGTTTCAGAGCACTCTTAAATCTCGCCTGCAAAGATAACGTGTTTCACTTCAAAAAATATTTTCCATGCCTGCACAGGCTAAATAGAGTACAGCCATTGAAGCTGATTAGCTTCCTGCCTGCAGCTGCCCATTTTTGGTGGTCATATATGGCCATTTTGATTCTGTGTTCATCTCATTGAAAGCAATAAACAGCCCCCACACAGCAGCACACCCACAGAATGTGAAGTGAGACTTCCTGCTCATTGGAGAATTGTACATTTGTGTCAGCTGAAATCCCAGGGTGGACACTGGGGGTGTCCACGTCGCAGCTGACAGGGAAGATGGCAGAGCCTGGGCTCACAAGTTAGGGCATAGGCCTGCAACCTTTTGGGGAGGGACCGAGAGGAAGACACTCAACCTCTACTAGTCACGTGCGTTTGCTGAGTTCCCTCATGCCTTGGCACAGCACACTGTTTTCCCTGTGGAACAGGGGTCTTCAGCCAGTCTTGGCTAGTTTGGATACAAAAGATAAGAAAGACCGAGACCCTCTGGCCTAATGATAGGAGAAAAAGCCTAATGGAGCCAGCCAGGAGCAAGTTCTCTCTGCATGCCTTCAACATCACCTGCAGAATGTGAGCTCTGAAAGTCATCCATAGATACTTCAAAGGTAGTCTCTGCCATGTTCATGTGGCCTCGGTGACTATGTACCTGGCATGTAGTGCTCCTAACTAAATATCAGTTGAGTAATGAGCGTATTCTAAGTTGCTTTCCTATTTTTATGTTTCTCTTCTGTACGTATTGGGGTGCTCACTCATGCACCATATGGAGGCCAGCTTTTCCGTGTGTATTGGGATGTTCACTCATGCACCATATGGAGGTCAGAGGTCAACAATGGATGCCTTCCTGTGACTCTCCCCCTTATTGTTTGAAAAAGGGATTCTCACTGAATCTGGGGTTCACAGTCAGGGCTAGGCTGGCTGGCCAGTGAACCCCAAGATCCTCTTGTTTTCACCTTGGGAGCCAGTTACACGTGTACATAGAACTTGGTCTTTTCCGTAGGTGCTGCTGTCCCTCATTCAGGTCCTCATGCTCACACAGCAAACACTTTGGCCACTGAGCCAACTCCCCGGATGCCGGTAACATCACCCATTTACACTTTGTGTCAGGACCCTCAGAGGCCGCCCGGTCAGAGCCCTGATTCCTCATCTAGGGCAGTGATGATCACATGCACCTGGAGATGCTTTTTATAAGGACTGAATGAGAAACATTTGCATCGGGGAAGCCAGCTAGGCAAGCTGATGGGCAGAGGAAGTAGAGGAGTCAGGCCTGGGGTTGTTTGTCCTGCACCTCTTTCTCCCAGGGACACTCCAGGATGCAGTGTGACATCTCTGAGCCTCTTTCTCATCTGAGCAATGATTTGAACAGAATCTGATTTGCTCACTCCCAGAGCCATTTGCAGTAATATAGGAGGCTGAAGAAAAACTGGCAGGCTCCTGCCATGTAAAAAAAACAAAAAACAAAAAACAAAAAAACAAATTCCTATATTAGCAGAACTGTGGGCTGAGATGTCTACAGACTGGCCTTGGCAACCATTACCTCTCTACTATTTAAAGTCTTTTGTACAGTGTTTTACTGTGTAAACTGAAAAAGTTCAAGTTGTATGTTTTTATGCCTTTCCTGTTAATAGTGATGGATACGTAAAAATTCTTTGAAAGGTCCATTGCACCCAAGATTAAAATACCCACATATCTGTAATTTCAGGCCTTGTGTCAACTAGGAAACCATGCCGTAGAGTTGCTGCTTATCGTATGAATGATGTCCAGATTTTCACATTTCATTCTGTATCTGAAGAACTCACTACTTTTCCTGACACTAAGCTCTCACCGTTGGTGCTGCCTCACTGCTAATGTGGCCAGCCTTCTCTCTTACCGATTTTGGTGAGATAGAGTATCAAGCTAACCAGAGACCAGTTTGGGCTACTTCACATTTCTCCTTAGATTTGTCCACAGTTTGGTGTACTAACCTAGTATGTACCCCATAAGGAGAAGGTGCTTGCAATAGGAATTTCTGGGCTCTGACCATGGCCAATATGCCTGGCCCGTTTTTTTCCCCCAGTAGCTGCCAAATGTGGAAGTATGTTGGTGATGCTGGGAGCTCTTCCTATCTAGTCCTTTTATTTTTTTTCTTTTGGAAAACTGAGGTGTAAATAAGCAACTGACAAAGGTCACAAGTGCTATGAGCAAAGAAGAACAAAGCTCCATGAAGAGGAAAGGCCATATGCCTTCACTCTATGGGAGTTAGTCCTCAAGCAAATGGTATCTGGCATTTACCCACAATGCAGTGCTCACTACAGAGTTGACTCTGAATAGAACCGGATGTGCTTGAATTTCAGGAGTGGCTTTGTATATGCCATTTAAGGCCTTTTGTTTCATTTTTCTGAATGTCATTGTGGTGCTTTTATTGGCCTGGAACTGGCTATGCAGACCAGACTGGCCTTGAACTTGGGGCAATCCTCCTGCCTCTGCTGTCTAAGTGTTGGATTGCAGGGGTCATTTAACACTGTTAAGTGGGAAGTGAGATGGGGTAATCACATTGGCATGCTTTAGGTGGTTTTCTCTGGTCCCAGCTGACTTTATGGATAACTCTTACTCAGCCATGGTGCTTGAAATGCCTTACATGGATGATCTCATTTAGTGTCCCAGTAAGGATGGTCATAAATTATAAGGAAGTGCATTTTACATGGGAGAAAAGTGCAGGGGAGAGGTTAAGCAGTATTCCTACTGCATATCATGCACACGACAAACAATATAAATTTGAGCAGCCTAACTTTTCATATTAATATGTTTTAAGCATCAAACAGTAGATATTCTTGTCAATAATGGATGGGGGGGGTCCATCTAGGCATGTGAAGTTGCTTTATTCTAGAACAATATAATACATCTGTAAAATAATTCCTTGTAGTTGTATATATGTCTCCATGTTATATGTAAAGAATATCTTCAATGTCTAAATACTTTTGACCTTTTATGGCTTTAGTTCTTATTAAGGAGATGTTAGCATGACTTTATTGGAGAGAGGACATTTTACCTTCACAGCGTCTTGCATAGAGCCCCTCCTCGATGGGTGTTTATAAAGTTCATCTTTTTTTTTTTTTTTAAAGAGAAATGGCACAAGATCAGAACCCAGACATCCAAGTTCTAATCTAATTTAGTGTTGATTTGTTTTACAACTAGACAGATTGATTCTCTTTTCTGAGCCTCCTTTTCCAACTCAGGCACATCACTGTGCTCTAGATCACTGTGCTCACCGTGGGCTGATAGTTAGAGGGCCCTCTGGGTACTGAGCCTGGGTGTCCTGGCATTGTCGCATCTGGAAGACCTATCTAGACCAGGATTTCCGGTGAGCACAAATGGCCTCTGCCAGTGATTTCTCTGAGAAAGCCAGCTGTGGCTTCCTTGCCTGGCACATTCACACTCCGGGCATCTGCTAAAGGCAGCTGAGTGAGTGTGACCTCTAGGCCAGTGGTATGAACAAGAGACGCAGAACCCTGGGCATCTCAGTTCAGAAAGAGTGAAAATGAGCCCATGTTAAAGCAGTGTTGAGGTCACCCTCCACAGCTGGGCTGCAGCAGGGCTGCCTGCCTTGTCCTTAGCAGGGCCTGACAAAGCACTAGGGGGGACCTTGGTGCTGACAACTCCAAGCTCTGACTGTTGGTCAGCTGCGTGCTGGGTGTTTGGTCCCCTTTTGATTCTCCCTTCTTTCCCTTATTACCTTCCCACATGGCCCAGCAGGCCAGTAAAGCCAAGGGCATGCAAGCTGCAAACCAGAGAAGAGCCATTTAAAAGGTGCTGTGGTCTGCAAAGCTTACTTCCCATTGTAACTCAAGGCCCTTCCCTCAGCCATTCCTTGGCTGACTGGTAAACTGCATTAAATTTACTTGGTTATAGTAATAGCATAAGATTATAGTCTTTCCTGGACATTCTAATTCCAAAGTACTGTGGACCAAAAAATGGGGGGTAGTGAGGGGGTGTCTTTAGTAAGTTTGTGTTAAACCAACTCGGAGTACAATGTAACCAGAAGAAGCCCGGTGCATCACTTAGTGGGTTTGGTTGCAGAGGGCCCCCTTCCCAGACCCTCCAGTGGACAAAACGCAGATGATGAGGGTGCGTGTTTTGATCTCTAAAACGCGGAGAATTGGGAATTTCAAAAACCTCCTTTCCCAGGGATTTCAGAGAACAAATTGTGAACCTATAAAGTGTTTTCCTTAAGTTCAGGGAGGGCGTTTAGCCCTTAAAGAAATGAATGACGCATTGAAGACCCCTCGTTACAAAGAAAACAGTCGGGGGAGGGGAGCAGAGCAAACAGATGGCAAAGGCGACTATTATGTTGTAGAAAATGCTTTTTGAGGTTGGAGTCTCCATACAAGTAGATTTTTGGGGGGCAGAAATCTGAATCTGTACCTTTCCTGCTGTTAAAAAGAAGAAGGAGGAAAAACAAAAAAACAAACCCGGAGCTTTCTCAGAGCCGCTGCGTCCCCTCCTTCCTCTGCCCCAGAGCTGCTCTGCGGGATGTGAGAGCGACTCACAGAGCCACAGCGCCACCTTTCTGCAAGATGTGGGACTGAATCTTCACGCTCTGCCCGGCCTGTTGACTGGCTGGCTCTAGCCGTTCAATGGGCCAGCCTCAGCAAGGAAACAGCCCCAGGACGCTCAGATCATAAAGGAAGAGCTGCAGAGGCCAAGAAATGGGTTTTCTTTTCTTTGGCCTCTGAGCAATTAAACTGGTAACTTAATCGGATGTTAGGGACTGTGAGCTATAAACCCTGTGTTTAATTAGTTTGCACCCAGTGAGTCATTTTACACGCTAGACATTGTAATTTACAAACTGCTGCACTGCGGCAGTTTCCTAGGATTTTTATTGTGTCATAAGATATTCTTCTCGCTGCTGAGTCTTTAAAAATATAGAAACACTCTTAGTTGAGAATTTTTTTCTTTTCAATTTTCAGTTGCAAATCAAACATGCAGTTACAGAAGCAGAGATTCAAAAATTGAAGACCAAGGTAAGCACCGCTACGTGGTGTTTGAATTGTACTCTTTAAACTTCAGATACTCTGAGGAGTTCGAAGCCTAGGACTAAAGGATTTGCTCCTGTGCGTTTGGGAGCATACTTACATGAGAGTTTCATTTCCACCGTTAAGTGCACAGACAGACCTTCTGGGGAGGAAGCAAACTGCACACACCCCAGTGAATGCCACACAGCACTTCGTAGCTTCAGTATTTATACTTACTCATATTCTCTCTGAAATTTCTTCAAAAAATAATATTTTTAATGGCTCAAGCACCTGAACTGTGTACTAGTTTTTTAAATACAAGCTGGTATATCAAATCTCCTTTATGTCATTTACCTTATAATAAATAGATTTATTTTTAGCTCAATTATAGAAGCAATGTATTGTTTTAATGTGGCACATTAATTGCTTTTTAGAAAAAAACTTCCCATGTCTAAGAATTAAATATTAACTCTCTGATATTGTATAGTTGATTTAGATTCAGGGGCTACTGGAAATCTTGAGACATACTTAGTTTGCGTTATTTAAATTTGTTGAAGAGAAAATATATTAATAAAAAACTATACTTTTTAATCTATATGAAGTGAGACATCAAAGTAAACTGCAAAATTCTTGTACAAGATACATTTCTAGCTATTGTGTTTAGTTCTAACAAATGTACATTTTTAGAGATTTAAAAATACTTTTCACTTCCTTTCAAACTATGCTGTATTGCTTCCATGATCTTTTAAAAATTGCGATAATAATTTTCCCCACCGCTAGTGATCTGTTTTCTCATTCACAGTGAATGCTTATTTTGGATTTTCCATGCACTTTAAATGGAGATGAATTAGCTGGGCTACTTTGGTTAAATGGTCTTCTTGACTAATACGCTCTGGAGCTCTGTAGTCAAAGCTGGTTTATACATCCTTCATGGTGCCAGCGTCGCACTGTGAATCTTAAGTTCCACGTTAGCAGTGGCTGGTACATAAACAGCTGCTATAAAACGTCACTTAATTACAGAAGCAGTAAAAACGGAGTCCTTTCTACCCCAGAACTGTTTCTTGAAGCTGAAAAGCTGATCTTCTGAAACTGTTGGTTACAAATAGGGAAAAGGGGCCCCTGTGTTTACAAATGCTCTCCTAGACAGGCATAGGCATTTGACTATGAAGATTTAATTTAGAAAAGACTAAAAATTGCTATTTTATATTTTTCTTCCTACGTTGGTATATGATACCCACACTTGAAAATATGTAATTGTGATTATTATCCATGTTAAATAGATTTCCTCATTTCAAAGCAATTTTTACTTTGTAACCTCTTGTCCAAATGTATTTAGTAAAAATTTTTCACCAAACTATACCTGTGATATATAAATATATATTTGTGTGTGTATTTCTATTTGTTCAATGCTATATACTTTCAGAATGTTTTCATTTTGAACACTGGTAAGTTAAAGAAAGCAGGGAAGGTTGACAGAGCAGCGGCTTGACAGGCAGGTGGCTGTTCTTAGTGCCCTTTAAACCTCATCTGAATGTGTGTCAACAGCAAAGCCAGACGGGGTTCCTCTCTCCTGCCTGCGAATTCAGCCGGGAGGCCTAGAGAAAACCGTGCCCCATATTCCTAAGAGTACCTGGAGACAATAACAACACAAAGCTATCTTTTCTGATCCATGCAGAGATTTAGATGAGTCAGACAGTCATTTACATCTTTACTTAGCCTTGTTTTTTTATGCTTTGTGTATGTTAAGGTTTATAAAGATCTAGACATTCATAACACTCCCTGGAATATATTGAGTGACAGACTATTCATGTCGATTGGAATCGGGAACCTGATAGCATCCTCTAAAGGGTTAAAAGCACAGGAAGAGAAGCTCACGCTTATCAGATGATAGTGATGCCCAGAAAGTGTTGCGAGGATGCTGAGCTGTGAGAGCTCGGGTGCTTTGTGCAGATGCCAACCTGGACTCTCAGAAACTTGGACCACGTGTCTGAGTTTGAAGGGAAATTATTCAAATGTCAGCTGAATGACTAAGCCCCTTCTTAGCCATTAGTGCTGTGGTTCTCAGCCTTTGGGTCTCAGAAGGACCCATCCACATGTCCCCCCAAGACCACCAGAAAACACAGGTGTTTACAGTTCACAAAGTAGCAAAATTGCAGTTATGAAGTAGTGACGAAATAATTTAATTGGTGGGGTGGTCACCACAACACGAGGAACTGTGTGTCAAAGGGCCGCAGCTTTAGGGAGGCTGAGAACCACTGGCCCCTCCCTTCCTCTCTCCTCGCCTAGCCCGACTCCCCTCTTAGTTAATTTTCAACTTATCGTCCTACATTTTACTTAACATGCTCTCAAAGGACATGTGTTGACATAGATTGGACTGCATCAGTGATATGCTGGACGTCTTTTCCTGCTTGCAGTATTTCAAAGAAAGTTCATGGGACTTGGAATCCGATTTGTGTTTCATCACTTATCAGATGGGTAACCTTGAGCAAATCGTTCCCTTTCTTCAAGCCTTCCATATTATCCTTTATGGATATGGAAAGCATTGTTGCTGTGCTCGTCTCCAGCTGTTTGGATGACTGAGTGTACACAACCATAGAATTTTATCGAAGACAAGCTGAATAGTGGGGAGCAATAGTTGCTGCAGACTCACCTAAACTATTTTTGCCTTGACATTTGTTTTCTCCAGCTGCAAGCAGCAGAAAACGAGAAAGTAAGGTGGGAACTAGAAAAAAACCAACTTCAACAGAATATTGAGGAGAATAAAGAAAGAATGCTGAAGTTGGAGAGCTACTGGATCGAGGCACAGACATTGTGTCACACCGTGAATGAGCATCTCAAAGAAACTCAAAGCCAGTATCAGGCCTTGGAAAAGAAATACAACAAAGCAAAGAAGTTGATCAAGGATTTTCAACAAAAGTAAGCGTTCCCCAGTGATCCAAACAGCAGTTGGAACAGAGGTGTGTCTGAGGAAGGCACATCCCCAGTGGCTTGATACTCTTTAGAGGTGTGAGAGGTCAGGCTGGCCTTCCTTTTCAGACCACAGTCACCACAGATTAGGGGAGCAACTTTTTCTCGTGGGAATTTATTTTGGGTGTTATCAATTGACTTCTCGGTTTTGGATAGTAACTATTCAAACCTTGCTTCCTTTTGGAAGAAGCATCTCTATGTTTTAGAAGCCAGCCGTGCAGCTGGATCTGTCCAGGACGCTTGGCTGACAGTTGGAGGTGCCACATGCAGAGGAGCAGTTGGGGCATGGGTGGGGCCGCCTCTGTCTGTGTCCTTAGAGTCAGTGACCCAGGCCCTGTCTCTGTAGCTGTGTAAACACGGACGTGCACGACCTCCCACCCTGCCTCTGCCTTTCTCATCCTCTGCTCTCAGGGCCCCAGGTCACAACAGGGAGGCAGGCCCTGAGCACACCCTGGTATGAAATTTCAGCAGCTCTCTTCTGAGCTACAGCCGTTTTCCCTTGGCCTCTCGGGCCTGGATGTAATCTTAGAGAGCATGCCCAGAGAGATTTTCATGAGTTATTTCTGACTCACTAGACCAAACACCAAGTACCTTTCATGGTTTTCTGTGACAAGCTTTAGAGGCTAAGTATGTGTGTCACAGTCATCGCATTTCTTTCCTGTCTTAGATATAATATTTTAGTAGTTGAAACAGATAGCGAAAATGAGTTGCTCAAAAGAGGATAGTAGTTATTTGTCACTGTGAACTCAATCAATACATTACCATTGTAACTTTGTGCTAACAACACTGTATCTATCTCTAAGAAATGACCAGATTTGCATATTCTACCAGAAGCTCTCAGAATGGAGGGGCGTCCCCTTCTCCAGTATTACCCATGGAGGTGTGAGGGATCATCTCAGTGCCCCCCACTGTCTTCTCACCGGAACGACCTTAGCTCTTCCCATCTCCTTCCATCTGTTGCCTTACATATTGGAAATAGAGAATCATTTCTACTGACAGGAAATTATCACCACTGAATTCCCCACAGAGTCATTAGTACAGTCACTCCTGTCCATATGAGTGTGCATGCTCCCAATCAGGCACTCCAGATGACAGCATTCTTAGAAAAATCAGAATGCGTCCTGTATTTGTGATTACATCATTAAAGGTGTCTTTTCTTTCATTGCCGTAAACTTCTCCACGAGCTATACTTGAGATTTATTTAAATAGCTCTCTAGGTGTCTGTCCCACTGAACTTCTGTAAGAATGTCCACAGTTCTTCACTTACTGAAAGTTGTCTACAATTGATCCTATTTTCTTCTTAAGAGAGCTCGATTTCATCAAGAGACAGGAAGTGGAAAGAAAGAAGCTGGAGGAGGTGGAGAAGGCTCATCTGGTGGAGGTCCAAGGCTTGCAAGTCCGGGTGAGTAGGATTTTCAAAGCCACTACACAATGAGGTGAGGCCGGCTCTGCCCAGACGAATGCCGGACATTCCAATTGTGAATGGCTTTTTGTTTTCTAGATTAGAGATCTGGAGGCTGAGGTGTTCAGACTACTGAAGCAAAATGGGACTCAAGTTAACAACAACAACAACATCTTTGAGAGGAGAACATCTCCTGGAGAAGTCTCAAAAGGAGACACTATGGAGAATATGGAAGTCAGGCAAACGTCCTGTCAGGACGGCTTGAATCAAGGTTGGTCTCTCCTCACCTCACATGCCATTGTTGCTGACAGTGTAATCAGGACTTAAGTTCTTTTTCTGGCTTGGAGATCCCCAAACTCAAACCACCGTCTAAGGCTCATCAGGATAAGAACCTGTCAGTTTAGCTCACATCAGACACAAACGCTTCCGTGTAAATGATAGAGTTCCAACCTAAGGCAAGTGTTGTCTTTAAAGTGTCAGGAATGAAGGCACTCAGTAAACTGCACTGGAGATGATAGTCCTTTCCTTCTAGTCCCCACCCTTAGAATAAATATCTTGCCCATGCATCAGAGGGCTGGCCACCTGTTTCAAGCTTTCCAGACTCAGTTGAGATACTCTCTTCAGTTCTGTTCTTTATCTGGAGTCCTACTTGTACTCCCCATGTCCATCTTGCCAAAAACCAAGTAAGTAGAGAACACAGATAGCATCAGACACACCCACGATCCGGGTGTCACTTATATGTTCTCGAACATTCTATACATAGTTTATGTATATATCCATGTGAATGAGTATTTCATTTAAATAGAGCATGTGTACACATAAATATGGAGACTGGAAGACCTCGGTTGCTTCATTTTACATGAACGTACAGCGTGCTGGAAGAGAAGGAAGGAGCTCCACGAGCAGTGTACAGTGACCTGGTAACACACTAGCACGACTTGGAGCAAAACTCTGAATTATGAGCTCTTTTGTTTTTTGACAATCTTTCTCTCCTGTTAAGATCTTCTCAGGGCGGGGGAGATGGCTCAGTGGGTAAAGTATTTGCTACACATGCATGAGGAACAGAGTTCGGATCCCCAGCACTCACATGAAAAACCATGTGCTGTGCACACATAATCCCAGTGCTAGGACGAGGAGCAAGAGATTAGAATGTTGCTGGGGCTTGCCGTCCAGCCAGCCTAGCTAGATCACAACTCCAAGTTCACTGAGAGACCTCTTCTAAAATCAAATAAGGTAGTGCTTCCTGACCCCAGCACACGTTTGTACACACTGGCACAACACTCATTCACACATGTACATAGACACACAAGCGTGCATACACATATACACACACAGACGCATAGACATTTCCAGAAGATGTTTCTGATAAGCAGCTGTTTATAGTGTAGCATTAACTTCAGAAGTAACTTCTTAATCCTTAAAAGTGCAAAGAATCAAAAAATGTTCATTTAAATGAAGATTCGAGTGCACTTACTGGGTTTATGTCTTTTTTTTTTTTTCTGGGTTGTGTCTAAGTAAGGGATAGCTTATAAGTAATGCCTCAAGAGAGTTGCCAGGGAAGAGCCTCAAGGGCACACCGTTGAGGGCTATGCCTTGGGAGGGTCCCCAGCTGCTCTGGATTGGCCTTATGGTGTGGAATATAAAAGTGGTGACACCTCTTTCCTCTCCGGTCTACCAAGGTTGCTTGGCACCATGTGACTGTGAGGCATAGGTAAGTAATGCTGTTAGCAAGTGCACCTACAGTTTCTGTACCTGGAAAAGGCATTCGATGGAAGTCAAAAGAGAAGTCACAGAAATCAAGCCAATGTGGAGATTTTAACCTTTATGAGTGTTTAAAGTTTAATTGTAGTTTATTATAAATACAGGGTCTTGCTGTGGTATACTCAGGGTATGATCAGTAACCAGTAGCCTTTCCCTGTTATTCATGTCTTTCAGTTTGGAAATCGGTGTCTTGTCAAACATATAATTAATGGTATTTATTAAATTGTTTAACTACAGAAGATCAACAAACTGTACTATTAACATGCTGATTTGGATCAAAACCTTACATTTCTTCTGAACCCTTTTCTATTCTGTACCCTCCATTTTTCCACATAATTATCAGTTTCCCTAGCAACACAGGCAGTTCACAGTGAGATGTGGAGACTACTAATTCGTCCTGAAAGCCATGCCTGCTTGTGGTGGAAGTGGAATCTGTCACTTTAGACTCTAGCAATATACATATCAAGCCATGTTCTTTCAGTTCTTTTGCAGCCAATGACAAATCTCCTTGAATTTCAGTCACTTGATCACATAAACTTAAGTGGCTTGGCTCGTAGCTAGATGGAATGTTCTGGAAAGCATTTTTTCTAAATGGATTCTCCGCTTCTGTTGCTAGGGAACACCAAAGACTAAGAGACTAGGGAGTGAGGCTGCAGACCCAACACAGCCCGTCCAGTCCTGGAAGACCTTTGCCACCTTTCGTAACACCAAGTACAGGACTTACAGTCACCATCATGGCTGCCCATTAGGTGCAGGGTCATCACGCTCTCTCTCAGGACCGTCCAGTTCTCCTCTGCTTCCCAGCTCTGGGGGTTAAAAGGAAGGTTTAGTGGTGTTTGGGGCTTGGAGCAGCTCCTGAAGTAGATCAGTGATAGACTGTGTCAGAGTGAAATAATGAAAGAGAGAGGGAAGGTGAGGAGAGGAGGCAGGAAAGGGCCAGAAGCATCCATTCCTCCACACTGACCTTGTCTGACTTCCTGACAAGCTCTGGGTAGCTAGTTGACTCTCAATATTGGAATTCCAGACATTTGTGAGGAATGAAACTAATTTTCAAACCTTACAAAAATTTACCACACTTAAATTATCCTTTAACACTATTTGATGTATCCTTGTCAGAAGTAAACCAAGCAACACAGGTATTTTATTAAAATGTTGGTAAAAGGCCAGGTGTGTGGTGCACCGCTTCAATCCCAGCACCCAGGGGGCAGGGGCAAGGCAAGCAGATCTTTATGAGTTCCACGCCAGTGGAGTTGACACAGCAAGTTCCAGGCCAGCCAGAGAGACAGTGAGATCCTAAAGGTTATGCATACAAATTCATTATTTAATATATTCTAATTCTTTAGCCTTCCCACAATTATAGAAAACAAATTTAATAGTTTTTCATCGAGTTTTAACAGATCTCACATCCCCTCTATTTTCCACTGTGTAATTGTCAAATATTATTTTCCATCTGTGAAGATGATGATTTTTCCGTACTATCTTTGCTCAGTAACACTGGTCTGTGTGAGTTCTCTACCTTGCTTCCTGGACCCTGGGATGGCAGTGGCATCCACAGCTGAGCTACTATGTTGCTTCATCATTGGAATAGGAGGTTAAACTTACTTCAGATAGATTTCCTTGAAAAGCCCCTGAAATTCAAAATGTCCATCCTGAGCATCTATACAGTTCACGATTCTTATGATGATACTGTGTCAGCTTCAAATATTTAGAGTGTTTTCTTAGAGAGGGGTTATACGTGTTCCATAGACTACTGAAGGAAACCTGGGGTGGATAAGAGGAAGTTAGAGAGGAGAACTATGGATCATCTTAGTTAAGTTCTTGCTACAGAGCCTAACTCCAGCCAGAGCCTAGATGGCCACCACCATGGTAGTGTTGACAGCAAGCAGGTCACGGGGCATTCCAGATGTCCCTTTACAGAAAGTCCTGTGCAGCTCCGAGGCTGGAAGTTGTCTTAACTACTCTATTCATTTTAAAGTTTTTATAAATATCATGAAAAATGAAACATGACAAAGACCTAATCAAAAGAAGTCCCAGAAGGCTGTGTCCTGTGTATTCTATACATTGTGTTGTAGCATGAATCTTAAAAGTTCTTATTAATAAAAACAAACCTGGAGCCAGGTACTGGGGTCAACACTGGAAGATCAGAGAAGCAGAACAAGCCACAGCTACCTCACCTCGCCAATTCCTCAGCTTATCCTGTTTCCTCAGACTGGATGCCTCTCAGCTGAACTGTGCTGCTCAAAAGCCTAAAAGCTTAATCAGGCTCTAGTTCCTCATCCTCCCACCTTAAATACCTTTCTGCTTCCTACCATCACTTCCTGGGATTAAAGGCTCTTGTTACCATGCCTGGCTTGTTTCCAGTGTGGCTTTGAACTCACAGAAATCCAGACGGATCTCTGCCTCTGGAATGCTAGGATTAAAGGTGTGTGTGCCACCATTTTCTGGCCTGTATATCTGTCTAGTGGCTGTTCTGTTCTCTGACCCCAGGTTAGTTTATTAGGGTGCACAATATTTTGGGGAACACAATATCACCACATTGTGTGGATTCTAACTGGCAAGCTCCAACGGTGGTAATGCTGGGGGGGAAAGACTGTAAACCGTTGCTCAGATAATTATATCACCTTCCTAAAAACACAACAGATATGCAAGTGCTGGCTTCTGAGTGAACCTGGGGCCGACAGTAGAACTGCAGAGAGGGTCGCTGCTGCCCCCTGGGGGTGACGTGGTTGACTTGGCAGCAGCTGCACCAGAGAATGCGCTCTCATTTAAAAACTCTTTGCTCCTTTTAATATTATTCACGATTGTTTGTTACTTTCATTTTGTTTTGAGACGGGATCTCACTGTCCAGTCTGCACTGGCCTGAAACTTGTGGTCTCCTGTCTTGGTGGCCCAAGTCCTGGGGTCACAAGTCTGTGATTTAGTGTTTTGTTTTTCCTTTTTTCACAACACCCTGTAAGTATGAGAATCCCAGTGGTTACTTACACATTCTCTCTTGGAATCTTATCACCTGCCTGAAACATATTTGACCACAAAGTATACTTTGTCAAACCAAGTACCAAGGGGATGAGAGTTAGGTGAAATTTTATGGTCAGCAGTGGTTAGATTATTTATAACCAGCTAGTTCTGGAAACAGGGAAAGCTCCCTGTTTAAGAAAGCAAGAGTTAGCTGGGCGGTGGTGGCTCACACCTTTAATCCCACACATGAGGCAGAGGCAGGCAAATCTCTGTGAGGTTGAGAGGTGCCAGAGCTACACAGAGAAAACCTGTCTTGAAAAACCAAAAAAAAAAAAAAAAAAAAGAAAGCTAGAGTTTAGATTGAATTATAATAAGTTAAGATTTCTCAATAATGACACAGTGAACTACCTGATGTGTTGATTCATTTTTACCTGTTATAATATTTAGATAGATATCCAGAAATAGGATTACTGCATTAAAAGCAGGTTATTTAAAAGTCTAGATATTTCCAAATAAATAAATAAATAAATAAATAGAATTATCCATTAAAAAAATATGTGGTAAAGTCGTGAAGTGGAAGCCAGAAGATATCAGGACAATAACTTTAAAATATTGAGAGAAAATAAACTGTCCACTTTTGTGGAATATTCCTTTACACTGTGTGAAGATGTATCACTATGATTGGTTCAATAGAGAGCTGAATGGCCAATCTAGGCAGGAAGAGGTGAGGCGGGACTTCTGGGGAGACAGAGGTCTCAGGGAAGAAGAAAGGCAAGGTGGGGTCACCAACGAGACCCAGAGGGAACAAAACATGTAGGAGGAGAGATAAAAGACATGAGCCGTGTGGCAGCAGGTAGATGAATAGAAATGGGTTGATTTAAGTTGTAAGAACTAGTTAGAAACTAGCATAAGCTATAGGCTGTTTTCATAATTAGTAAGAAATCTCCGTGTCATTTTTTGTGAACTGATGGCCCAAAGAAAATCCATCTACAGTCCATCTATTGACCCTTAGCGGCAGTGCCTTTAAGAATGAGAAAGACAACTGTCACCTGCAGCCCCACCCCTGAGGAAGCAGAAGCTGCAGGACCACAAGTTCAAGACCAACCTGGGCTACTCAAGAAGAATTGTCTCAAAAGAAAACATGAATAAAACACAAAATAAAGAAAAATTATATTTCAGACAAGCAAAATACAGATATTTTCAACCAAGGACCCTTCAATTTTATTTCTAAAAGATCTACTTCAGAAGGAAATCAGCTGACCCGGGAATGATCTCAAGGCTCAGACCTTGAAAATCCAGTTGATAGAAAAACTGCTAAATATAAACATTAAATATTAGCAAGCCAAATCCAGAAATATAACTTAAGATATGATGTATCATGACCAAGGTATGCCTGTGCAAAGAACACAAAATTGGTTAAACATTAAAAAAGACAAGAACTCATATTTCACATATTAGCTACAAGAAAATTTCATTATTTCAGTGAATGAAGATGGACAGTTAATCATATCTATCTATAATAATGTTTTATCCAATTAGAACTGTGAAGGAACTGCTTTACCTTGATGTCGTGAGAGGAACAGGTCTCCACCAGACCTCCCATGCATAACAAATGCTGAAATCAGGAATTCTCTTTAAAACTAAACATGTGTTTAGTGTTGCTCTATTAAAAGCACCATTACCACATCTCTCCTGTTGACTTAGTACTTGTAGCAAGTAATACCAGAGGAAGCCAGTGAAGTAAACAAATGAGAAGATAAAAGAAAGGAGCAAAGTTATAATGCACTGCATTTTAAATTTTATTGCTTGAGAATTTTATCAGAGAATATAATTTGTTTTGATCAAATCCACCCTCCACCTCCTCCCCCTTGCATCCTACCCAAGTGGTGGTTATTGTCATTTTAACTTGTACAGATTTTTGTTTGTTTGTTTGTTTTAGTCAAATACATCAAAAACTCAAAAGTCTGTGGATTATAAGAATTAAACAGGGAATTACTAGATTAATTTTTTTAAAGCAATTTATCTTGGGGTACGTGAGAATCTGTCTCAAAGCAGAAAACAAAAGGCAAACAAAGGAGAAAAAAGATTTTTTTCAAGCAAAATAACTTGTCTTAGTTAAGGTTTATATTGCTGTGACAAAAATATGATGACCACGGCAACTCTTGTAAGGAAAACATTTAATGGGGGTGGCTTAGTTCAGAGGTTCAGTCCATTATCATCATGGTGAGGAGCATGGCAGCATGCAGGCAGACATGGTGATGGAACTGGGAATTCTACATCTTGCAGGCAACAGGAAGTAGACTGACTATCACACTGAGGGAAGCTTGAGAAAGAGACCTCAAAGCTGGCCCCCACAATGACACACTTCCTCCAACAAGGCCACACCTCCTAATAGTCCCACTCCCTTTGGGGGCCATTTTCTTTCAAACCACCACATAACTAGAAACTAAAAAGGAGAAAAACCACATGTGTGTGCAAGTGTATGCGCGTGCATGCACACACACACACACACACACACACACACACACAAATTTAGGCTTAACCTGAGTTTAAAATTTAGTAAGAAGAAAGGACCCCACTGTCAAACACTAAAGTCAGTAAGGAGGTTCCCAAGGCCAACTATACTCCCCTGAGGAAAGTTTCTTCACTTCCTTGCCCCCTCTCTCTTGATCCCCCTTTGATGGACTCTTCAGACACCTTGGTGTTTGATATCAAGTCAGATCTTTATGGTAACATCTATTTATTTCCTAGAAAAGTTTGATAGTGTATTAAGCACTCACTTTCAGCATTGGAGGCCAGAATTTTAAACTAAAGTTAAAGACATAATTAAAGATGGAACTCATTAAATGGGAAGTCATTAAACTTAAAGTGAATACTTGCCCTTTTTTGTCAAGACTGTCTCCCCTAGCACCAGCATGGTGGCTAAGCTTGTAAAGGTGCTGATACCACCTGACAAGGTGAGTTTGGTTCCTGGGATGCACGTGGTGGAAGGAGAGAACCAATTCCCACAAGTTGTTTTTGTTTCTGTAGTTGGTTGTTTTCTACTCTTTTGCTCTTTGGGGGGCCCCACCACCCAGCTCCCAAATAAACACACATGGAGGCTTATTCTTAATTATAAATACCCGGCCTTAGCTTGACTTGTTTCTAACTAGCTTTTCTTAACTTAAATTATCTCATTTACCTTTTGTTTCCAGACCTTTTGCTTTCTCTATTTCTGCATATCTTACTTTCACTCTTACTATGTGGCTGGCTGGCTGGCTGGGTGGCTGGCCCCTAGTGTCCTCTTCCCTCTCACTCCTTCTTCTTTCTTCTTTTCCTCCCAGATTTCTTCTTCTATTTATTCTCTCTGCCTGCCAGCCCTGCCTGTCCTTTCTCCTGCCTCAATATTCACCATTCAGCTCTTTATTAGACCATCAGGTGTTTTAGACAGGCAGAGTAACACAGCTTCACAGAGTTAATGCAACATAAAAGAATGCAACACATCTTTGCATCATTAAAGCAAATGTTCTACAGCATAAACAAAAGTAATGTACCTTAAAATAACATTCTAAAACAAGTTTCCACAGAAACCCTGGCACATGCATAGTGCACACATACACAAATAAATAAGTAAATAAATAAATTTAATAAACATTTTTAAAAGAATATCTCATATAAGAACACTAGATGCATGGCAATGAAGTAATTGTTCTTTGCTATCTCATTGTTTAGCTCAAAAGTGGGGCAAGACAAATTCTGGAGTACAATCAAGCTTTCTTTAGTCATCGTTAAAGACATTTAATAATTTGGTAAACTTTCATAATTGTCATTTATCTTGAATAAATTATTTTTAATTATTTTAATTTTAATTATTTTCTTTACCCATCAACAAATATTTTGACTGAAATGCTGTTGAATCTCATTAATTAAAGAGTGAACATTCATGGTAAATCACTATGGAAATTTTTAATGAACAAGTCAAATGAACGAGGAATCAATATTTATTGACTATTTTTCTGGCATATAATTAAAGTCAAAAGTAGTCTTCTTCCTCAAAAACACAAAGCACCTAAATTGCCTAGCTAGGCTGATGGGAGTTTTGAATCTGTCTGCAGGTGAGCCATTAGAGATCTGTGAGACGTTGAAAGGGAGATGTAGAGCTATGAATTGTGGCTTTCCTTTCACATTTCTTACTCTGTCTTCATAAATTCATAGAAGTCTCCAGAACCCTCTCCAAACCCCTCAGCTTCATTCACCAAAGTGGACATTGGTATCAGAGTGTACCAAAAGCTGGCTTAGTAGAAAGGCGTGGTTACTCTGTTAGAATGGACTTTTAGTAATTTTCTGCTCATTTTAGAAAAAAGTGTATGTTTGTGGTATTTTGCTTTGGATTTTCAATTTTGTTTGACTTTGAGAGAACTACAAGGTTGATTATGATCTTCTGAAAGTAAAGACCATTTTAACACAAATATGGTTAATTTCCTTCCTGGGGGAACTTTATAGGGGAGGTATGTTCCAAATATTTCTTCTGTTTAGGCATGTGGTCTAATGAGTATTGGACTGTGACATTATAGTGGGGATCTGAGAATAGGACAGTGCTGTGGGATTTGAGGATGAAGCATCTGTGGCCCTTGGTTCTGCTCAACTTGGCCAGGTTAGAGAGGGGTCCTAGATATTCTACTTAGGAAATCCAATAGCCATGTACTCTACTCACAGATATAAAAACTGAAACACAAGCAGCTGTCTCTGTTAGGACCAGCAGATTCACTTCTAGGTGTGGTTCTGAAAAGCATCCCAACTGTGTTGTATTGGTTCAGTACACACAATATCAAGGCCCTGTTCCAGTAGGATACTAACCACAAGCTATGGCTGAGTTCTTCCTTAATGTAGTTGTCAAATATTTTGTGTAATTTGTACAATAAGTATATCCAATGTCCATAAGAAATAATTATAGAAACATTAGAATTTTTGCACTCTGAAAATTCTGCTGCTTATGAGTATCGTTTTTTATTGTTTGTTTTATTTTAATGATCCTAAATGGTTTTAAACACCAAAAAAAGCAAATGAAACAAAACAAAACAAAAAAACCAATTATTTTATTTCAATTGTTAGACTTATTTGAGCTACCTCATCCAAAACCTAGTTCTTTCATTTTTAAAGTTTTGCTTGAAGTTACTATGGATGGATTTTTAAATTATGATTAGTTCCTATTGATAAACTTACCTAATTAAATAACTACAAACCCTTGAAATTGCATCTGTGTTTGGGTTCCTGTTAAGGACTATTACTAAGAGACTAGCAGTCTTTTAAGTACTTAGGACATTCCTTAACAACTCTTGCAGGTAGTCTAAGCACCTAGCTTCAGGTTTTCTTTCTTTTTTTGTTTTTTGTTTTGTTTTTTTGAGACATGGTTTCTCTGTATAGCCCTAGCTGTCCTGGAACTCTCACTGTAGACCAGGTTTGCCTCCCAAGTGCTGGGATTAAAAGCATGCAGCACCACTCGCCTGGCTATAACTTCAGGTTTTCGAATGCTGCCAGGAGCCATGTCTTCCTACAGTTGACAGTACTCCTCCATTTAGGTAAACAATGTTCATCTAAAGATAACTGGCTTTGGTTTCTACTAAAGCCTTAAGATCTGAATTCTTCCTGTACTTATCAAGGAAGCTATTAATGTATCCCTTCTCCCTAGACCCAACTCCCAGACAGCCTCATGGCTCTAGTCACAGAACTCTGAGTCCCCAGCTAGGATGGCATTTGATTACATGTGTGTTTCCTCAACTTTTAGGCTGTGCAGAATCTCTGTTCTATCAGAAAAGACAGAGTGGTCATAGGGAAAGAATCCTGAGCTATGTGCATGAATTTCCCTAGAATCTAAAGCTTAAATTCTCTATCTTTCATATTCTCAAATTTTCCGTCTGACTATTATAAGCATAGAGCATCATCTTAAATCAGCTTTGAACCACACCCTGAAAGTACTGCACTAACACAAGTAACTAAATTGCATTTCTAAGTCCTTTGAAATTTATTTGTGGATATGGGTGAAAAGGAATTTCTACATTTTCTTTAAGCAATTAGCAAATAAACTATAGTTCATAAAACAATAAATGTAACCTAATGAAAAGATTAGAAAATAGGAATAATCTTTTGCTGAAGTGACAAGAAATCAGCTTCCTAGAAAATTTCATAAGTGCATTATTTATATTTAAATATAAATATTTTATGTAGTTTTTATTTTTAATAAAAAACTTTGTAACATAATATATAAATTATTTTATTTATTTAAATAGTTACAAAAGAAACTACCAGTTGTCACCAGAATTAAGGGTGGAAGTTGCCTGTGAGTAGGTTCCTAAGCAAAAGGAACAGTAGAACAGTAGACTCCCTATCTCCAAGTATCATATTCAATCCAATCCATCTTCCCCATACAATACTCTTTAAAGGAGTGGCTAGCAGGTGAGCTATGTAGGGCCGTATGTAGACGTATCATCAGGCAGTCAGTAAAGGTAGTAGGCAATGTCACCGTTGAAAACCAGCAGGGTTCTTAGTGGCAGAGGCAGAAAGAAGATCTGGGGAGCTTTGGCCAAGTTCCCTGGTTTATATCAATACCGTCAATACCTGAAACAGCAGAATCCAAACTAGAATGGAATTAAGATGTCTCCAAGTGAAAAAAATAACAAATGTGTGTTTTTTCACGTTCTAAATAAACTTTAACTACACAAATATGTAAATACAAAAAAATACACAAAACAAAAGGCTCAATCCAAAATTTTTAACATGTGTAAGTATTAATGCACTACCTGACACATCCATAGTCTGGAAGAAGTCTGTCTGCCTTTTCAGTTCCCCTGTAATGGGATGCATATTTGCCATTAGGAAATGTATCTGTTACTATTTTCTAAATATTTTAAATGAGTTCACATGATACTCTATGACTTGCTTTACTCTTTCTAATCTGTTCAATGCGGTAAATAAAGACAGCTGTGGATGGTTATGTAGCATTCACTCTTCTAAGCAGTTTGAGGACTATTAATGCATTTAATCTTCATAACAATGCAGTGATTATATTATGTCATTATCATTCCCTTTTTGCAGTTGAGGATCCTTGGGGACCTCTGAGAGGTTAGGTAAATTGCCCAATTTTATGGCATGGCAGCTCATTGTGGATTCGAGCTGTAGGTCTGCTCTCACAGTGACTTGCTCACACTGGCTCTCTGGGATGCTTGAATCTACCACCTGAGTACAATATGTATCAGCCCCCAATCCCAAAGGGTCCATCTTTTATGAACTTGCAGTCACTGTGAATAATATGCAGATACTGTTTAAGTTCAAAATGCCACCAAGTGCCTCATTATGCCCAGCATTTCAGTTGACAATAGCCAGGTAGAACTGTTTTTGAAGGGCCCAGTGCATAGCAGAGTGAACAGTGGACCCCATTCTTATAAGGCTCCATTCCTGCTTTCCCTGCTGCCTGGGTCTGATCCTCCAGCAGCATTCCATTTACGTCAAAAATGACGTCAGTCCAGTGGGGGAAAAAAAACCAGAATGACTCACAGCAGTGTTGTAGGGAACTGGTCTCTGTGTTATATGAAATATAACATCCTAATTTCATAGAGCGTTTTCATACCAGCTATTAAAATTGTAATTAAATCCATTAAGCTATTTTAAAGGATCCAATTTAAAGCCATATTGAAACTGGTCTTGAGATGGAGGTACGGCCATGTCCCCCCCACTCCAAGTTCCATCATTCGGTCCTGCCCGGAGGGTCTCCGAATGCATCCCTGTGTATTTATTGATCTGTTTAAGACTTCCACATTTGTATTTCTCCCTGTATTTGAGTCAGTGGTAGGCTGCTTCACAGACTGGAGTATCTAAAGGAAGAATAAACCAGAAAGCAGGAGAGAAAAGCAATTTTCCTCTGTCTGTGAACAGCAGAACAAGATACACCAGAAAGAGGAGGGAAGGGGTGCCTGAGGCCTGGGGCTGAGGAACCATGTTCCCCTAGAGATGAGGATCTCTGTTAGGAAGAAGTGACAAACATGGCCGCCTACGCCCTTCCATCTCACGGCACATGACTTAGAGACTGAGCCAGGTGGGTTTGCCTGCCAGACACCATCACCTAAATGACAGCTAATTCTTTAGGGTAAGAATTTTGTTCCTGGGATATGTACAAAGCCAGCTAAAGTGCCCTAGAACTCTGTTCATGCTTCTGTGAGTTTGCAGGGTCACACTGGGCATGCATTTCTTTATAGAACAGAAAGTCAAATAGAAAAAGAGGGCTGGTGGCAGGCACAAGATTGCGCATGACGTTCACTTCCAGATGCAAGAGTGACCTTGCACAAGGATCGTAGGCTTGTACATCTGAGTTCCGTCTAGGCTGCTCCATAGTGCACACATGAGCGGCCACCTTTGAGCCTCAGTCTGCTTTGATGAGACGGAAGGTTGTCCAGAATCCCAAGACTCTTTTGAGTTGTAAGACTTTGATTCTTAAACCATATAGTGGAAGGAGATAGCATATAATGCATGAGCAACACAGATACCTGGCTACCCAGCAGCTGCTGTCTCCTATTTCCAGGGATCCTTCTTGGCTGTCATTGTCCATCTTCTCACAGACAATGTTCCTTCTGCCTAAGTGCTATCAGTGTGACAGTTCTCAGCACCACTCCACTCTTGGGGTTCTTTTCAAAACCATTTCTCTTCCCAGGGTGGAAAATAAATTACTGGTTTGTAATCCATAATCTCTGCAGTAAAGTCTCTGATACTTGCTTTCAGACTCTCAAAAGTGGTTCACTGTGGGAGATCTGTTGTTGGCCACTCAGGTAACAGATCTAAAACCCTGCCTTTTAGACTTGAGCTAAGTGAATCTTTCCTAAACATAAGTGCATGTGTATGCTTAATCAGTTTACACCTGATGAGCGGATGCTGAGGCAGATGTTCCATGTTGCCATTAGGATTGTCTAACAGCTGCACTAGGCAGGATTCCTCATAGAAATAGGACCAGTAGTCCCTACTTTCTTCACAGTCTTAGACCTGCCAATGAGTCCTTCTCAATTCCTCTCATTTCATTTGCTCAGTATAAGCAATGGAGTAGCATCTGCAGTCCTGTAGGTGGGATGCTGTGCTCTGTTTAAAAGCCAGGATTCTATTGCCAAAGGAACCATATTTACAAAAGTGGGATGTGCATCTTCCTTGGGTACCTTTGTCATCTACTACCCAAAGTTGTTGCCAAGCCAACCAGTCATGAGACCATCTGTGAAGTAATCTGTCCATAGTTTTCAAGTCTTCCCTTTCTGCATTCTCTAACAAACACAGAGTAGATGCTAGAGAGCTGAATTTCCTAGATTAGTCCCATCGTACATGATTTTGTAACTTTTCAAACACCATCTCCATGGTATTAAAATCTTGCAGTATTGACTTTTCAGCACTAGCTAAATTGGAGTGGATAGCTAGTAGCCTGGGAGACAGAGCACCGCAATGATCACAGCAGTTCATCAGCTCGCTGTATGGAGGAGGGCAAGCCACTCCAATTTTCTGGGCTTCAGGAGAGGAAACAACCTGCTTGCTTGTTGTCTCATGGGTCTATAATAAGGAACAAATGAGGTGGAGCGTGTGACAGTGCTTTGCATTACAGAGCATGCAATCCAACTCTGAGACAGAAAAGATGGAAGACGTGCATGAACTGTGGTATTTTTAATTATATTATTGCTTTCGTCTGTGTGGTGTTCTGCATTTTTATATGTAAACAGAAATTGTAAGGTTGACTTTCTCCCAATTATCACAACTAATGAACTCTTAATGGGCAGCTGCAAATATAGATTTTATTGGAGGGAGGAAATTAAAGTGATGAAGGCGACTTTTTTCCCCTCCATTGGCATGTAAAAGAGAAAGAGACTACTAATTAGAAAACATCTAATCATTCTTTCTATTCACCCAAGTGGCCTGGCTTCCCCCAGTGTTCACCCCTCTCTCAAGTAGAGGAAATGAAAAGTCACACTTTCTGTAAACATTGTCATTCAGTGATGTGTCTCCTGGGCAAATGTATATTGAATCATATTTGTTAGAACTATATGCCAAGTGCTCAGCTTTATAAGTAAGAGAGAAAGCACCTGAGGCCCTTAATGTTTGTGTTTTATGATATGTTTAGAGCACATCTTTAAGATAATGCTATAAAAAGGAATTACCCAGGCTAATGATTGTCATTGAAATTCTTTTCTATTAGTACAAGTGTATATTAGTTTTCTATAACTGAGTTATTTGCTTATTTTAATACATTTTAATTCCAGGTCACTTAATTAATTCCTTCAGAGTGACTTTATTTAATGACTGCCATCCTGAAAAGATGAGATGGGATTAATCATCAAACTATTTTATTTATAGTAAATGATCATGTATATCTATGTCAAGAGTAGTTCCACTTCCAATAAGTACTTTTTCTGTAATACTACTAATACTTTACTCTAATACCCATATACTACCACCTCAACAGGTATGTTCATAGTTAAACTTCTCTCTCCCCATATACACTTACCAAGATTGAAAGTGTTAAGAACCAGTTAGAGAAGACCACAGGAGTGCTCTTGGTAGCCTTTATTATTCTTCGTCCCTTTCTACCTCTTTCCTATCCTTTATTGGGTCTGAGGTTTTCTAACAGAGGCTCACATATGTTGACCTTGAATTCATGCCTTAGCCTCCTAAGTGCTGAGGTGACAGTCAAGTTCTGCCATGCCCAGCGGCTGCTGCTGCTGTTTTTGTTTGTTGGTTTTGCTTTGTTTCTTCCTCCTTCCTTCTCTGTTGTCTTTTTCTCCTGGAGTCTTTTGTACTTGATGTTTACATTATTTGTTTTGAAGTTATGCGTTACGTTTCGCCTGGGTCTCATGTGTGTCTAGTGTTTGGGGAAGTAAAAAGAGGGCATCAGATCTCCTAGAACTGGAGTTACAGATGATGGTGAGGTGCCATGTGGGTGCTGGGAATTGAACCTGGGACCTGTATGAGAGCAACAAATGCTTGTAACCACTGAGGCCTCTCTCCAGCTTCTTCTCTTTAGATGAAAACAGTTTTCTGTGGAAAACTACTATAGTTTGTGGTGAGAAGAGAAAGTATCCAGAGAAAGAAATGAGACAGGGGCATCAGCAAATACTTGGACTGTAACCTGGAAACTAACGCTAGAAGATGAAATCCTTCGCCTTCTCTCTTCATAGTGCCAGGAGTTCCACACTTGGGGTAGTTCAACTGTTTGTCTGTGTAGCCAGGCCTTCTTCTGAGGAAACAGATTATTTATCTGGCATTAAATACATTCTGTTCTAGTGTTGTTGTTGCTATTTTCAAACCGAGTTCAAAGGGGAACAAGTTAGATATTCAGACACTATCAAGACCAAAGTTGTATGGTCTATTAGTGAATTTTTGTGGTCAAGGTCTCTTTCTGTTACCCGCCCTTGACTTTGGCAACTAGACTTCATCCATAGAGTGTCTAAGATATCATACCCCAACATGTGTGTCCATTAGCAAATGCAAACCTCTGCTTTTTCAGTTGTGTTGCAGAAAGGTTTTGTGCTCTCTAGGTGATAGATCTTTGGTGTCACCTATGGAGCATTAGACAAGCTGGAAAAATTGTCACCTGCCCGCCTGGTCACTGATAGCCAGCGATTGGGTTTCAGCGGCTGTGGTCTCTGTCAATTGTCTCCAGTGTTTCCTCTCACAGATTGTTTGGTACTACTCTTCCTAGACTTGAATGAAGCGGTCCCTGAGACAGAGCGCCTGGATTCGAAAGCACTGAAAACTCGGGCCCAACTCTCCGTGAAGAACAGGCGCCAGAGGCCCACGAGGACACGACTCTATGACAGTGTCAGCTCAACTGATGGGGAGGACAGCCTGGAACGGAAGGTGAGCACTCCTGCTGGTTATCCGATGTGTATGTATTGAACGTGACGGCCATTTCCCTAACAGAGTGCCCTACTTGGAAGAACTGGAATAGTTTATGTCTTTGTCTCCTGAATTTGTATTCAATTTGCTATATGGTTGGCATTTAATTCTTTTCTCTATTCATTCAGTAGGGTAGCCAAAAACTATCCATATTACCATATTTCATGATGGTACCTTTGATATTCAGCCGTTGGTTTAACCTAGTGGGAAATGATGAACATTCAAGTAAGCATTTCTGCATATTTAGGTGGCTTTGTTAGCTGCGTTATTTGTTGGTGAGTAGTTATGAACTGTGCATTCTCAGACATAAGCCAGCATACAGAAGTTCCTTTCCCTGAGAAAAGGCCGATCCCTCTCAAAGGAAGTGCTGCACACCACTGACGGTAGCGTAACTTGCTCTGTAACCTCTTATACCAACAGCCTTCAGACAGTCTCTATAACCACACACACGTTACCAAATCGCTTCTGCCCGAGGGTTGGAGAGCTTCTTCTCCAGAGTCAGATTCTGGTGTTGCACCTTTCACCCCTGTGGCTAGCCATGGGGCCTTCTCCTCTTGCCACGAGACTGAGTCTCAAGAAGAGTCACGGATGCCAGAAAGAGACACGTTCTCCTCTGTCTCGGGAGACACTTCACCCTCCTCGCCTTCAAAATCTGATCACGATACAGAAGACTCTCCTTGCCACCACCAAGCAACCAAGAAAATATTACATGACAAAGGTATTTGGATTTTGTTTTGCTTTTCCACTCTGTGTCATCTGACATCACTAATATCTCAATTTGTACAGTGTAAAACTAGATTTTTCTCATGGGCGCAGGGCCTTACGTGCTGCTTTCCTTCTATCTTAGGGGATGAGAGAACACCCACTTCCGTGGATTTTGTTTTGTTTGTTTTTAGATTTGCCTGTCAGTTGGTATTTTTATCCCTTTAGCTTTCTCCAAGTTGACTATTAAGGGAACTGTCTAAAGGTTGTGTACACTAGAGCCTGGAGTGTCCATGAACACTCACAGCCACATGAGAGGAAATGTGGGATAGAGTGATGTCAGCCATTACCAATTGATTGACTTTTATTTAAATACGTTTTCACAGTAATGATTGTGATGTTATCACTCTAATAATCATTCCAGTGATTAGCATTGCAGTGTGATAGAATAGCAATGGTAAAGATAAATGCAGAGCAGGTAGAGAGTTCTTTTTACTTTATGTGCATGGGTGTTTTACCTGCAGGTCTGTCTGTGTGCCATGCACATGCAGTGCCCTCAAGGTCAGAGAGGATCTCAGATTACTGGAACTGGAGTTATGGATGGTTATCATCCATCATGTGGGTGCTAGGAATTGAACCCAGGTCCTCTATAAGAGCAGCCAGTGAGCCGGGCGGTGGTGGCGCACGCCTTTAATCCCAGCACTCGGGAGGCAGAGCCAGGCGGATCTCTGTGAGTTCGAGGCCAGCCTGGGCTACCAAGTGAGTTCCAGGAAAAGGCACAAAGCTATGCAGAGAAACCCTGTCTCAAAAAACCAAAAAAAAAAAAAAAAAAAAAAAAAAAAAGAGCAGCCAGTGCTCTTAAACACTGAGCCACCTTTCTGGCTCCCATACTTGTCTTTTAATCATTTACTTTGGTATGTAGAAACAATAAATATGTGTTTAAATAAATTAAACAGTGGAGAGAAATATAAAGCATGAGGTTCTCCCCTTTACATATGATGTGTTCCTGCAAAGTAACAATGTAGTGTTGGTTATGTTATTTTTTGTATAAGTAATTTAATTTATACATATATACAGAACAGAAATTGTTTTGATGTATATTTATTTTGGTTTACATACTTGCATTTTTACAAAAACATACTCTTACTAATCACATGACTCTGAAACTTGTTTTACAAATAATATTTTATTGGTGCCTATCTATGAATATGTACATTTAAATAACAATAGGTCCATATGTATGTAACTTCCAAGTGAAACCCTGTATCTCTTTAGAATTATATATAAAAGTATTTGTAGCAGAGACTGGAGAGCTGGCTCAGTTGATGAAATGTTTGCCACACAAGCATGTGGACTCAAGTTTGGGTCCACAGCATCCAGGAAAAAGCTGGGCGTGATGGCGTAATCTGTAATCACAGAGCTGGGGTTGGGGAGGTGGAGTGAATGCAGGGTGGAGCTCACCGGCAGCCTGTCTAGCCAAGTCAGTGAGCCCCAGGCACAGTGATCCACACTGTCTCAAAAAAGAAGGCGGAGAGGAACTGAAGAAAGACACATGACATTGACTTCTGGCCTCCACATGCACACAGTCACATAAACACACACAGTCACATAAACACACACAGACATGCACACACAGTCACATAAACACACACAGACATGCACACACAGTCACATACAGACGCAGACATACACACACAGTCACATAAACACACAGACATGCACACATAGTGACATAAACACACACAGATACATACACACAGTCACGTAAACACACACACAGACGTGTACACACAGAGTCACATAAACACACAGACATGCACACACTGTCACATAAACACACACAGAGACATGTACACACAGTCACATAAACACACACAGACATGCACACACAGTCACATAAACACACACACAGACATGTACAGACAGTCACATAAACACACACAGACATGCACACACAGTCACTTAAACAGACACAGACATGACATGCATACACAGTCACATAAACACACAGAGAGACATGCATACACATACAGTCACATAAACACACACCAGGAAAAGAGTGTTCATGAAGCCCTGGTGTGTGATAACAAAACCAGTAAAACGGACAGGTGAATTGCAGTGGATTCATGGAATGAACCCGTGCAGCAGGAAAACTAGAGAACTGCATGAATATGACTGTGATCCTCTAGGAGAAGACATCCACAGGCAAAGCAGATACCAGAGCTACCTAATTATATCCTAGAGAGCAACATGGGTAGATAATTTAGACACGCAGACAAGGTTTTGACACTGCAAATGGGAATGGCCAAGTCTGCTCCCTCGAAATGAGGGGTCAGGAGTGGCAATAGGAAGCGGGCAAGGGGATCTTCGTCCTATAAACTGCAGGGTTGGGTCAGCAACAGGCTGTTCAGTTAACTTTTACTAATATCGCGTGTCTGTATCACAAATATTCTGGATTTTAGCTGTCAAAAAGCACCGAAAGTTAATGGGTGGTCTTTTATTATTCAAAGAGCTCCAAAGAACTGATTCTTTTTAAAAAGCGAAAAGCAGATTGAGGAGATAGACTCTTGGTTCCCTGAAGAGAAGATTTTGTGAGAAGAGTTGTGAAAAGGAGAACTGCTTCACTAATGATCAGAGAGATGACATTTTAAATTAATTGCCAAAATTGCCAGATCCCGAGACTAGATGGGAAGAATCTGCTGGCTAGCACTAGCCATGGAACGCACCAGACTCAAGCACTGCGTGTACAACTGCGTATGATTGTACATTCGAAGCTCCACACGTTTTGTCTCTGCCAGAGCATAAATTACAAGCTTTCCACAGGTCCTTGTGAACACAGAAACCCAGCTGACCCTGCAGTGCTTTGTGACTGGTGGTCAGCATTGGCGGTCTCCTGGGTCTCCTTGCCTGAGTCTGTCAGCTGCTTCAGTTATCTTTCAAGGACCAGTCCTGTGTACAGCTCTTCCGGAACAGTCCAGGAGGCAAACGCTGAGTCCTTAGGACACTAGAGGAGGCAAAAGAATTCTGTCAGGCCCACTAAACAATCAAACATGGCAGTCAGCTTGGTGAACAGCTTGATCGTGAAGTTGGCTTATGTTGAAAAGAATGAAAGGCTTCAGAATTTTCATTAATTAAAGCGTGGTTGTGATAGTACCTTTATAAAGACAGGCTGGCAGCTTAGCTCTCCACTGTCTCCTGGGCGTGCAGATGGCTGTGGAGAGAAGGCCAGGACGGAAGCTCTTTCTCCAGAGCTGCTGGTTCTTGGAGTCCCACTGTGTGAGTCCCACTGTGTGAGTCCCACTGTGTGAGTGACTCCCACCGTGTGAGTCCATCCGTGTGAGTCCCACTGTGTGAGTCCCACTGTGTGAGTCCCACTGTGTGAGTGAGTCCCACTGTGTGAGTCCCACTGTGTGAGTCCCACTGTGTGAGTCCCACTGTGTGAGTCTGTGTTGTTTGGCTTGTTTATTCGGTTGTTCCCAGTGCTGGAGATTGAACTCGGAGCTCTGCACATGCTAGACGAGCATCCTACTGTTGAGCTGTATCGTCGCCCCACAACTTGCTCTTCAAAGGCAGGATGATCAGACAGTGGATCTCTGACCCATGAAAACTCACGGGGACTTTTAAAAGCAGCTCAGTCTTGTCTGGATTCATGCTGCCTTTTCCTTCTAATTGGTGGCTGTTTTGAAGTTGGCAGAAGAGTGATTTGCTGATCTGAAGCATGCCTCATGGTCCCTTAAGCAAAGAATGAGAACCTCTCCGTTTCCATAGAGCTGTCTTGTTTGTGTCTGTGTCTCCTTTGGAATTAACCAGGACCAAAGACCAGGACACAGGTCTCTTCTCCAGAGACCGCAATCTCAGGTTTTCCCTTCTTCAGTTCTCCTGAGATGACCAGACTTCTGGGTGACTGAACAGAGCAGTTCATTGGACTATTCTGGAGTCCCTGCTTTGTAAATGGACAGGTGTGATGACTGGTGTAACATACTGTCTTGATCACGGTTCCTAGTGCTGTCTAAAACACCATGACCAAAAGCAACATGGGGAGGAAAGGGTTAATTTCATCTGATACTTTCAGTTAACCGGGTGTTGTCCAGCGAAGTGGAGGCAAGAGGCACAGGGCACGCATCTGGAGGTGGGAACTGACGCAGACGCTGTGAGGAGTCCCGCTGTGGCCTGCTCTCAACCCTTGTCTTCCAAGCTCCCACGGAGCAGCCCTCTGAGCTATCAACACTCAGTGGCTTTTCTAGCCCAAAGTTCCAAAGTGCATTCCAAAACACAGTCCACCCCAAAACAACATGGTCAGGTCTGTCACAGCAATACCCCACAATCCTGTGACCAGTTCCAGATGTAGTCAAGTTGATAACACAATTAGCCATCGCATACTAACTGAACAGACAGAAGTGGTGTTGTCACTTAGTCCTTTCTTTTCCTTGTTAAACGTTGGTAGTGAGAGTTTCCTCTGCCTTCATGGTCACTCACATTTAGGCCTGTGTCCATTGCACAGTTGCCGAGTTCCTAACCTGTATCCAGATGTGTCTTCAGCGACAATCAGAATTGCATCCTTTCCCTTAGGGAGCTGCCTACTAGAGTCTTCCATAACTCCCTCTTCTTCATCTTCTGCCTCGGTGTGTCTCTCTGTTGATGCTCATTCTCACTGTACCCCCATCCCAGCCTACCCCAGCTTGTTTGGTGGCAGACTTCTCCTCTCTGGGACCCCTTGCCACCCCACAATCAACATGTCAGAAAGTACTTTCTTTCTTGGCATTCTGCTGTCTCCATACTTTGCAGGACATCAGAGACATCTCATCCACTGGCTGTCAGACAGGGCTCTGAGGAATCAGGATCCTGGTTGTCAGTTTTCTGGATCCCCAATTTCAGTAATATATGAACATCTAATCAAGCACAAAGTGCTGGTTCATGCGGCTAAAGTCTTTGAAAACATTCTCTACCAAAACAGTAATGCTCTAGCTTATTTGGGGGGATCAGCTAACATAATAACTACTAGCCTTTATTCATTCCATGTTCTCCTAGGTGGTGGATTCATAAATCACAGAGTTACTCAGTGAGCATAAAATTAGAATCAAATTAACTGGCTGTGTACACAGGATGTGCCATGAGTGTGCTGATGACCTGCCTGTTTCACTAAAGCTTCCTCGGGGTTCTCCCAATTCCCAATAAACAGACCTAAGTGTCATTCAAACGCTAAGGAAATCCCTTGCTCCCTTTTGATGATATTGCCAAGGCAGATCCAACAAAGGTTAGCACAATGGGGTTCTCTTTCATTAAAACAAAACTCCAGAGAATAAGGCTCTGTAATGCCTTACCTTCCTTACTGTATGAGACAGATCCACTACTCTGAGCTGAACTTGAAAATTCTGGTGTGGCTAACCTCTGACACTCTCAGTATATGGCTCTTAGATCTCACTGGCTTTTCAGGGAGGGAACTAAAAAGGGTTTGGTGATGTTCCCAGGTACAAATTTGGCTAACACTGCACCCGACATAAATCTTACCTCCCTAATTTGGCCATGGGCCAGCCGCTCATTCCACAGTGGTTTTCCCTGTTACTCCCGAGTCCTCCCCTTTGTGTAGAATGCCTAGCTTAGTAGTTAAATGTGAGCCAACGTTTTCTCACTTAGTATACTACTCTTTGTCTTCTTGGCTCTTCAGAAGGGGTATGGCATTTAAGTGGTGCTCAGAAATCTCTGGACAAATTACTAAGTTTGCCTCTCCAGACAAATAGCACAGTCATCTGGATGGGGTTCACCAGCCAAAGCCAACGGGCGCCTGTTTGGAAGAGAAGTCTTACTAGAGTGTAGCTTTTTCTGTCACCTAAGCATCCCTTCAAGCTCTCATGGCAGAGCAGGGTGATTTAGAGAGAGACTGAACATCTTCCCAACATCAAGTATTTACTCTCTGGCTCATGGGGAGAGGGGTACGCTTCATCTCTCTCACCACTGCTTCCTCAGCTCTGGGTATGGCTAAGTCACTGGTGGCCATTTGTCTAGATTTTTAACAGTCATACGTCATCACTTTCAGTTTATCGCGATACTTATAAAGACGGTTAATGCAGCACAGTGTTGTATTGCAGCCCTAAGGATAGCTCTGCTCAGTCTACTGGAATGAGAAGCTTTCCAAGTGTGTCTGTGTCTCCACTTGCATGCCATCATTTTCCCTCATATTTGAGGGACATCGGTAGAAATGGAGACAGAGGGATCCCATAACCGCTGCCTCAGTGATTTACCTGTAACCAAATGCATGCCAGTTAGGTTAGCAGACGCCAGGGCAGTATCTCTCCAGGGGTTGTAAAACGGTTCTGTGGCCATTAGAGGCTTGAAAATGCTTCCTTTCTGCCCTGCAGAAGCAGCTTTATACTGAGGTTTTAATCTCTAGTTTACAGAGCAGTGAGGCATTGTCCAGTCAAGATTAACTAGAGCAAATTAAGCACTCACTATCAATTTTCTACTCAACTTCTAGAAGTTAGTATTCTAAGTTTCTGTTTGACCTTTAACACACTGCCTGACATAGAGCACTTTCAGAAACTTTCCAGCTTTGCAAAGTCCTTACCCAGTTCCCTCCTTATTCACGTACTACACTAGGCCTCTGAGTTGACGTATAAATATCACATTATGCTGAGAATGGAGAACATGCATGCTACTCTGTTTGGTAACCATACAGAGAGGTCAACTAAAGTAAACACCCAGGGGCTTCAACAAAGGAAGAAAGGGTAGGTAAGAAGGCATGGAAGATAGAGTGCTGGTGTGAGCAGACACACACAGGAATTCAAAGGAATGGGCTCTCTCAGTGGCTGACAGTGTTGGTTTCTTCAGGATATTGAGACTGAGTGTAAAGCTAATAGGTTTTATCTGTGGGGCTCTATAATTTAAGTATCTTAGATACCTCCCCCTATTACTAGGGACCCACAGACTATTCTGAGAAGAGACTAGATAGAAAAGGACAGTGGCTATGAGGGAACTTAGAAAGGAGACACTCAGGAGAATGCTTGTGAAGAGGAAGCATGGGCAGTACAGGGCAGGTTGGCAAAGAGCCATAAAACTTGTGGCGGTTAGATCGTGCTGAGAAGAAATTGAGCCAAAGCCAACCACAGGCTGTGGCTTCAGAACACGTCTTATCGCTAACAGCAATTAAGTAATCAGAGGCACTGTATGGGAAATATGATTAATTTCTTTTTAAACAGAGGAAGTCCAGAGTTCAGGAGAGAAACCAGGTCAGGAAGTGGATCTGGACAATCTCGTCGTAAAAGAAGGGACAGTCAAGTGTCTGACTGAGCTGATAGATGTCACCCAGAAGGGACTTTGGGATTTAGAGATCAAGAAAGCATGTGTTTGTTTGGGAAATAAGAGCCAAGTTGCTGAAGTTTAAAGTTGACAATGCTTGGTCTGAGTGCCTGAGCTTCTGATGGGTCACAAAAGTCATATGGGGCAGTTTCTAAAACCTAATGGACATCTTACATGACACAAATAAATAAATATGCACAAATATAATCCGTGCCTTTCTTCAGTTCGGACCTAAAGTTCTGACATATATTAACAATTAATTTAAATGATTTAAATGGTAAGGGCACTATTCTTTAATCTTGCCTCTTTGTTTCGGTGTCCCTTGAAACATGCTTTGGCAAATGTGTGAGATAATGATGTGAGGTTGCCTAGCAACAAGCTCTGTGATGGGCAGAATCAGGCATTTAGTCCTAAGATGTCCAAATAACTATAACACTAACAGGTTACAGAGAGTCTCCATGAACATTGTCTCAGCTGTTCCTCTTACCACTCATTAAAACATCTTCCAGCTTCCAGCTGCCCTTAATTCAGAAAATAATTAAGCAGGCTCCTTTTAACTTTGCACTGTCCTGGCCCTTAAGAGTTCTTTAGGATTGATATGGAAGAATTCATCTCATTTGTTTTTTTGGCTTCTATTAAGAAAATTGAAAACCTGCTCTTTTTTTTTTTTAAAGTATCCATTAGCAAAATCACCTTAGAAGGTACCCATTTTTTTTAATGGATTTGAGTCACATCTATGGCTGTTTAACTCCGTTAGTGAAAGAATAATGATGCAAATATTCATAATAAACATTTGAAGCAAGAAGTGGATTTTTGACACAGGCATATATCTGACTCTTGTATTTCATCAAGTACATTTCAAAGAATTCCTGTAATCTGCTGAGAACCATTAACTAACAATATGAAGCTCATAGCTAGGCATGCTTAGAGTGTCTGTCCATATGCTGTGCTTTTGTGAGATTTGGAGCTGCATTGGAGAACATGAACTGTGTGTACTGGTGTCTGTTTAGAAATTTGTCCTGAGGTAAACAAAAATTTAAACAATTAACCTTTAAGGTTAATTGAACACTATCTTATGATGTCTATTTTCTATACATTCCATGCAAGAATCCCTAGATATTAAAAAAAAATTGAGCTAGATGCAGATACTAGCAATTAAGAAGAAAGTTTTGCATACACAAGCACATCCAATTTAAAATGCTATCTGTCAGTCATCCTGAAGGATTGAATGTGCTGAGATGTGGCACCCAACCTCTTTGCTGCAGAGTTTCATCTGCCTTGTCAAAGGTGGGGACACGCCACTGGTAGAACCTGGCCCTACATTCACACTGAACCCCATTCTCAAACCCTTTCTTCTGATGAACATCATCTCTACTCTCCTGTTCACCATGGCTGCTACAATGTACAGTAGTGCCAGCATCATTCATAAGGGTGCAGTTCAGTCAGCTCCAAGCCCTTAGGAGATTTGGGCATCTTCTGTGTCATGGTAGGCCAGACAGTTGTGTTCCAACTAGCTCTTAAAAAGAGCCTTTCAAAGATATATTTGGCTTCTGCTTAAGAAGCACATTCTGCCTTACCCTATCCTAGAACTGGCCATGGGTCATTAGTATGGGAGAGCTCAGAAGGAAATTAAAAAAAAAAAATTGCATGCATTGGTGCTTTGCCGTGGGTGTTGGGTCCCCTGGATCTGGACTTATAGACACTTGTGAGCTGCCAGGTGGGAGCTGGGAATTAAACCCAGGTCCTCTGGAAGAGCAGTCAGTACTCTTAACCACTGAGCCATCTTTCTAGACCTCAGAAAGGAAAGTTTTATTCTTAGTTGCTTTCTGAAGCTCTCAGGCTTTAAGCGGTGATGTTTTCTATTGGGATTTGAGATTCCACTGGGTTCCTTCAGAAGGCAGGGAAACCTGAAACCGAGAAAGCCGTGGAAGAAGAAACACAGGCCTTCAATGCCTTGAGTGAGCCAGAAACAGGAAAAGTCACTACCCCAGTTGCTTTGAAGTGAAAGTATTTATTCTTGCTCAGTTCATTCATTCTCATGTGTCTATTCAGTAGAACTTTATTGGTCTGCTAAATGTTGCTCATCATGGCTGAGTTTCTGTGTCCTGTAGACAGGACAGCCTTTGTGTTCTTATACATTGAATAATTCAGGCAAAACCCTTAGATTCAGAGATACACTGACTTTTGGTTCATGGCTTAAAATATAATGCTAACTGATCTTTTCCCTATGTGTCCATGTCCTAGACCATGTCATTTGTCCTAAATCACTAAGAACATCCAGTTCATTCGTGTTGCAAGGAGGAAAAATTAAGCAGAAGTTTGTGGATCTGGGGTAAGCACCTCCTTCTGGGAAAGTAGTTCTCCATAAGGGAAGATTAAAAGGGGGATGTTAACTTTCTCTTTCTGACCATGTGCTGTTATTGTAGGGCACCTTTGCGGAGGAATCCCAACAAGGGGAAGAAATGGAAAGAAAGAGAAAAGGAAGCCAGTAGGTTTTCTACAGGTAGCAGGTACGGGTGGGTAATTAAGAATATCCATTTCCTTCTTTAGCTAACTCCGCCCCTCTTTTGCTGTTACCCAAGATCAGTGATCTGTGTTTCTAAATCCAAGTGATGAGCCCAGAGTTGTGATCCAAAAAATTGGACCATTTGTTTATGACTATCTTTAGTTATAGTTTTGGATACATCCATTTGGTTGCTAACTGCCAAATTATAGTCACATGAACAGTTTCATTAAATACTTATTTAAATGCATCTGTGTGATATTTTAGACTTATTTCAGGTTTGTTTAGTTTTGTATTGGATTTGTTTGGTTGTTGGTTTTTGGTTTGTTCTGTTGGCCTGGCTAGTCACAATATTAATGCCTTCCCTCTTCCCACATCCTCATCTAATAGGTTAATTTTTCATTTGGCACCATGGATTTATGTGGGGAGGCAGTAAATCATAAAGCCCAAAAGCCCACATGTCTTGGATTCAATCTCAGTTCTCCTAGTTCCTGCTTTTAAATCCTGGATAAGTTGTTCAACCATCTCTGCCTGTCTTCTCATATGAGATGAGTGTGATAACACTTCTTAACTTATAAGACTAGTGTGAGCATTAAATAAGAGTGCATATGAAGCATTGTGAATGTACTTGGTACATAGGTGGTATTCAAAAATATTAATGATGACAATTTGCGGTTGTTGTTATTGCTTACTGCATACAAAATGGCTTTACATTTACCGACTTCATTGAATCCTTTTAATATGATTGGGAAAACAGATAGTGATACCATCCTCTCTTGCTGAAGACTTCCACCTTCATTAAATTTGGTCCTTTTTCCTCAGGTTGTACATAAGTCGGTGAGGACCAAGATGGGGCTTGTGCCTCCTCTCTAGGTGCCTCTTTAGCACAGTATGCCAACTCTGCTTGCCAACACATCTAATAGTAACTACAGTTCTTTACAAAGCTGAGGGATGATGTTAGCTCTCAGTGTTTCTCTTGATGTCGTAGAGCAGGAAAGAAACACCAACTCTACAAAGCTGTAAAATCACTTGGGGATCACTTGCCCTCTTCATGGGTTGTGTGCTGCTGTTTCATTGTCTCGGGAGCGAGGAGAGAGAATTTCAGATTTAATTAGTGTTTGCTAGTCTGGTTTTCACTTATGCTCTACACTGGATAAAGGAGCGAATGCCCTCCATATGGTCTGAGACGCTCAAGAAAATTAAATACATGTGAGACTACAAGCAACTTATGCAATTTAACTCTGTATGTTTTTAAAGAAGTATACAACTGTTTTGTACCTTAAAACTAAGCACTGTTAACCACACTCGGGAGAAAAATAATGAAGCCACTTCCAGGAGAGCAGGAGCTGAGCAAAGGCACAGTAGAGGGCAGCCCCACCTGGGAGATGACACTCCCCCCTTTGACCTTTCAGCAGTCAGCTGTCCTGTCCTCTTGACTTTGAGGCTTAACCCAAGAGACGCTTGAGCATAGAAGCCCACAGCAGGGAGAGTGTTTAACTGAGTTCCAGGTGTCTCTCAAGCTTGCCTTGGTGGTGTTGGTGGGTGCTGATGGTACTGTAGGAGAATCACAGTGAGTTGGAGGTGGTGTCACCAGTACGCTGGTTACCACAGTTAGGACAATTTTGGAGCCACACCTGGGCTGTGAGCTCAGCTGTCTCTTCTCTGTCTTTGTAAAACATTCATTCTTGATTCCCACTGCTAACCTGGACAGAAATAACTCTACATGTCCCAACACCACAAAATAGTTTTCAACTACAATTGTCATGTTATAGTCATCAGTAATTATTAGTAGAATTTTGGTGGGGTAAAAAGAGCTTATATAATTGAAACAGAAAAACAAGAGAAAACTTTTCTGTTTCACAAAAAACAAATTGTGAGCTACCAGAGTAATTGATAACACTAACCAGATCGGCTTCTCTTCTCCTATGTGGGTTGATGATGGACCCAGAGCCTTAAAGAAGGCGTTCTCAAGAGAACAGAATCACCATCCTGTAGGAGCTTCAGGCAGCTGGTCTCATAGGGCCCTGCAGCTAGGGGTCACATCAGCGGCTGCAGAGAGTATCCCAGAGCACTCACAGGGAAGTGTGGGGAATGGACTCGACCCCTGCAGCTTTCTCAGAAAAAGCAGCAGAAGAACATCAGAGAGAGCTAATAATCTTATCTCTTAGGCTTTTTGTCGAGTTCCCATTAGGTTGTTAGAATCTGTTGAGGTCATCAGTCAGTTCCAACCTGTACTGTTAGACTTTAAAGAGTAAGACTTTCAGTAAAGTTAGTCTTGGTTGTTGTTTTCTTCCCCACACAGTTTACTCTGCTGCGTTTCTTGTGAGGACATAATAACTCAGATACATGAGCAGCGGGAGACATGCAGAGAAAATAGATGAGGATAATGATCATAATAAATAATCCCAGGGAAGAAATATGATTTAGTGTGCACAATAGACATTATGATTTGCACAAGCACCCTAGGAGAGAGCAAGCAGAAGCAGCATCAGGTAGGCAGAGCTTGTTAACCCTTAGAGGTACACACCTGAGCTGTAGGATCAGCCATAGCCCATCCTGAACCATAGAGTGGTGAACACTGGTTAGTGGTCAGTGAAGTACCTGCTTACAGCACCGTTGAGAAGTCCCAGTTTAGATTGAATGGACAACCGTGTGTGTGTGTGTGTGTGTGTGTGTGTGTGTGTGTGTGTGTGTGTGTGTGTCAGATAAATGTAGATGATGTTGGGGAAGCGACAGGGAAGGGAGATGGCTCTCTTCTTTGGAAATGAACGTGCATTTACCTTCCAAGAATGGACAGTGAAAAGAAGCCTGAGAGGCAGTCCGAGGTAGTGGTACTGACTTTGCCTTAAGTGTGTCTGTCACCTTGACTTCCGACCAAATGTAAGTGCATGGCATTAACTTGCTTTCTGTCTCTCTGCTCCGTCTACTATGGCTGCCGCTGTCAGCTGGGGTTACTGAGCTGCTCTACGGCGAGGTGTGCCATAATGGAAAAGGCAACCTCCTTCAGAAACTTAGTGTGAAAAAGGAAAGATACACATCTTAGTCTTTGTTATCAATTATATTTTAAAACACTTTAGATTTGGAGTTGTAGATATATTTACTATTAAAGTTAGTTTAACTATATCTTTTCATGTGGTTACTAAAAAATTTCAGTTTATACATGTAACCCACACTATGAGTCTATTATATGGTGCTGGTCTGTATGGTTCTATGAAAAATGAATGTTTCTTCGATTCTAAATCATTATTATGTTGGCCTGTAATTAATATGTCCATTCTTTATTAATATATATTCTACTCTGACTCTCAAAATACTTTGTTTACATTCAGAAGTATGTGTTTTGTAACATAATTTATTTTAGAAGTAAACTACATGGAGAAAAGTAAGATAAAGCAAAAAAGTATAGTTAGTACCTAAACTGCATCATCTTCAGCAACAGCTTCATAGTAATTATCATGTTAGCTTCTCAGTGAAAACCAAGGGCATAAGTCAGAGTTCAAAACCTAAGTTCAAAACTCAGCTATGCTACTTATTTTAGGCAAGTTATTTAACCTATATGTGCCTCAGTTTTTGTCTGAAAAAAATGGACTCGTACATATTCCTCATGTAACCGTCTACAGACTTTTGGAAAGTCTATGAGGGGTGATATTTCAGTCCATGTTAATTCTCTAACAAGTACACATTGCGATCGTCATCATTTCTAATATTTAGAGAAAGTTTGTTTGGAAGGAAACAAAGCATTCCCTGTGTGTGCTATGCTGGCAGACTTGTCCATCCAAGGATGACTTTCATGATATCTTGGAAGGCAAGAGGTAGATTGTAGTGCAGGCAATCCTTCATAGATGATATTTCTCTCAAAACCTTTGGATAGATTATGGCATGCCAGGGAGTTTGAGATTTGATCCTATGACAGGTGCCTGGCTTTGCCCTGCTGCTGGGTAAGGCAGAGGCCTCCTTGACGGCCATTTGAGCTGAATGGCTACACACCATTAGCAGAATGGGGATTGAGGTGAATGCATGAGTGGATTTAGGAAAACACTTCATTTGTTTTTGGGCTGCGCCCAGAGAGAGTGCCACTGGGAGGTGTAGAGTCCTCTTTGCAGGACTTGGGCTAGTTGATAAAGTTATTTAAGAACAAACATGGAGGTTAGCTCAGTGTCAGTCTTCTTGGAGTTGGAGGAAAAAAAGGGGGACAGGCAAGCTAGAGGTCTCGGCAGCAGCTGGGAGAAGAGCTGGAAAGAGGAAAGAACAGGAAGATGTGACATGGAAAACATGGGGGGAAAAAAGAACCCCTAGCCTTTGTTCCTTGTAAGGGTGCACCCTTCCCAAAGGGTGATGTGGCCCTCTGCATAGAAGCTGCACGTCGTCCTTTCAGAGCAGCCGAGGAGGAAGTACTTAGCCATTACACTGTGCATGTGGCTCAACTGTCTTCAGCTAGGAGGTGCTGTGGCTAGCCCTCAGAGTGGGCCTGAGAGTGGGGAATGCAATCAGTGTACGTGCTGGCTTCCTTAGCTGCAGTCCAGAAAGGGGTTGGTAATTGTGTTCTCTGTCATTGGTATCTCCGTCCACTTCATGGTCAGTTGGAAGCCCCTGCCCTTGGTCCATCTTTAACATTGCCTTGGTTCCAAGAAGCTTGTGCTTCTTCATCCCTTACGCACTTGACCCCTGCTGTTCTGTTTTTAATCTAGCAATGGAAAGCCAGTGCTTGAAGATGAATTAGAAGCAGCTTGGAGGTTTCCCATTATTGTGATTGAAATCTGCCTTCTTTTAATTCTTTAATTTCCTATCTAGCAGGTTATTACGACCACTGATCATGCCATTTATCTCAAAGGAAGCTGACAGATTGCTGTCACGTGTCCCAATTGGGCTTGGAGGGAGAATGATTTCGCCTCTCTCTTTCTGCCAGACCTCCCCTGTTAAGAGTACTCACCTTTATGCTGCCTCTAAGTCACAGCATGGCTCTGGTAGAGCCAACTGACAGCCTCCAAGGGGCCCTCCAATGGCTCTACATGTCAGCTTCAGAATCTGAAACTCAAAGAAAAAAGTACATTCTTAACAAGGAAACACTTTTGAATGAAGTTTTTTTTTTTTTTTTTTTTTTTTTTTTTTTTTTTAAAAAAAAAGAAGTCTTGGGCTGGGGATATAGCTCAGTCATTAGAGTGTTTTTCTGGTATGCATGGGATCCTAAGTTTCACCCCAGTTCCTAAAGTGGGTTCAGTGCCCCATACCTGTACGCTCAGTGCTTGGGAGATGGAGGCAGGAGGATCATAAATTCTAAATCATTCCCTATGCTACGTAGCAATTTCAAGTCCAGCTGGGAGTTCCTGATACTCTGCTTCAGAACTAAGAAAAACTTTGATTTAAACTTCCTAGATTAAATTTGTAACTGTAAGGAGGACTTTAAGCATCATTGCTCTTGTCAGTTTGGTTGACTTACATATAAAAACACAAATGTAAAATGAGCTTTTGTGGGCTGGAGAGATGGCTCGGGCAGTAAATTACCTGCCACACACGCCTGAGAACCCGAGTTTAGGTCCCTGACCCCCATGTGAAAGCCAGGCTTGGCAGTCAGGTCTAAAACCCAAGCACTGAAGGAACAGAGCCATGTGGATCTCGAGCTCCCTAGCTACCCAGCCTACGCAAAGGTGAGCCCCACATTCAGTGGGAGACCCTGTTTCAAAAGAGAGAACGTGACAGTGGCAGAGAAAGACATCTGATATTGTCCACCTTTGCCCCTCCACACACACACACTACATCACAGGAAGGAAGGAGGGACGGAGGGGAGGCGGGGAGAAAAAAGAGGTTTAGGTCACTAAAGTGAATTTAAATTTTCAAGAGTGTATCTCAAATGCAGAGTGTATGATTAACATACCTAAGGTTCTGGGTTTAAACCCAATCACCACAATTAATGAAAATAAAATTGTAACAGAACCAGAAGGCACATTTTGCTCAGATTTAGAATAGCAGCAGATTTATTGTCCTGAAATTAACATCTGTTTTGAGAGCATTGGATCTACGTGATCCTTTTGCAATTTCAGCTTAAAGCCTGTAGAGGAAAGGGAATAGTTGGATCATCTCCTGGGAGCTAGGGCTGAACCATCTACTGTGATTCTAAGATGGACTCTTGGCTGCTGATCAGAAATTCCGACCAGAGCTCTGGATCTGGGAGCAGATGTCCAGGGTGACTGAGCCTGAGTGCCAGATGGACACGTGTTTCTGATGCTCCCCACCAGGACCTCTAAGTTCCCTGTGGGTGGATCTGGCCTCACAACCTCAGTTTCTTCAGTGAGTTCTTAGATCCTTTCAAAATTATGTCATCTGACTTAAATAAGCAGGAGTCTGCACACATTCCTCTTGTTACAGCTCTTACAATCTACATAATTCTGTGCTTCTTAATACTCTTTCTGCCCAGCAGTTTATGAACTGCAAATGGTATTTTGATGATATCTTACTAGATTCTGAATACTTCATATACCGTATTTGCAGAATTAAAACAAAAAATATCACTATGGATATTTAACTGGAAAAGCTGATTTTTAGGGTGCTATCCCCAGGATAAATGGGTTCCAGAATATATGTAAACAAGTTAATTACACTAGAAAGGTATTAACCATAAACCATTTGACTACTAGGAAAGGTTAATCCAATGACATCTTTGACTTATGGAAATTAAATTTGATGACAATTGTTTCTTCTAGTCCCTATCAATAAAGCACGTAAGGATGTACTATGGCAGGGACTTGTGATTCTCTGATATATATTTCTTAATGATAAGCCTTTGGTGTATAAGCTACCACAGGTGAAGGCTCCTCTGACCCTCTGAAAGTCATATTCAGATCCATTAAAAATCCATTCTACTAATCTTGATTTAGAAGAGAGGGGAAGAGGGGGGAGAGGAAAGAAAGGGAAGGAGGGAGGGAAGGAAGAAGGGCAGAAAGAAGGGAGGGAAGGAAGGATATTATATTGTTCCAGACATTTTCTCCACAAAGTGAAACAGACAGTAAGAGGCAGTCAAAACCGAACTCCAGCTACCAAACCCTTTCTGCTCCTTCGAAGGCTCAAGAGTTCAGTTTATCCAGGAAGAAATTGGTGTTGGTTTTAGGGAACAAGCCTGGTAGGCAGTTGCATCTATAATTTTAAAATAATAGAGTACTGGATATCTTAATGAATATTCTATTACTCTAGGTCCAAGCAAGTGGAAGCGAGTTCCTTTCTTTGAGAAGAAAGGTTGCACACAGGGGTTAGTTACACAGTCATGGATTTTTAAAGCTATAAGTAATAAATAATGGAGCTAGAAGAGAGACACAGCAGGGCACCGCCAGACTCATGGAGAGCTAAAAACAAAACAAAACAAAACAAAACTCCAGAATCTACCAGATTGCTGCTGTGGCATGATGGTTGTTACCCTGGAAGTGGGCTACCATTGCTTCCTCCCAGCTCTTCCTCAACTTTCCATTGTCTTTGTATCTAAGGCTGCAGAAAGAGAGCCTCTGTCAGAGGCTGGGTTCCATGACCTTGTTCACCTCTATAAGAACAGCATGACTTGTAGACCCATCCTCAGTGCTGTATGTACATGTTCATACTCTTTATTAGTCTTAATATTTTCCTGGGATCTTCAGATTTTTTTCAACTGTTGCTTGCCCTAGTTTGGATTCCCTAAAGTGCCTTTCAAAGGAAGCCAGTGAATAGCAGCATTTTGACTCTCTGCCCTTTATTCTCCTTAAGGTCATGGTAGTGGTCTAGAACCATTATTACAAAGATTTTGGAGCAGGATGAGGTTGTCATGGTGTCCTTAGTTACAAAGCTTTCTCGTCAACTTCCTGACAGTGGCTATCTAGTTAAGAACTACCACACTCAGTTCCTTTGACTCAGCATTGTCCAGCCAAAAGAGAGTATGACCTTCGGGACCATCTTTTCCTTAGATGTGCCCAGTCTCTAAGGCGTGGGACTGCGGAGAAGATGTCCCTGTGTTTCTGAACAGACTATTATGGGCATTTTTACTGGAATGTAGGGACTTAGCTAAAGACAAGCCCTAGAAGTTGAGTGAATAGATGATGAGAGCCCCAAAGAGCAGCACAGGGTCACCTCTTAGTGGGGAGTAGGAACAGACAGAATGATGGAGCTCCTAGAGTCAATCCCTGCGCTACAACTGGAGTCTCTAATCTTATCTCTACCCTAGAAGGATTTATTAGTATGTATTTACATTCTAACTGGGATTGTTTGCCTTGTGGAGATAAGATTTCCTCCCTTCTCAGAGAGGGGTGATGAGGACACTGTCTGTTTGCTTTATTGCCATCCAGACTTACATTTCCAGAATCCTTCACCTCAGTGTAAACTGAGGGTGTGGTAACTTCTAGGACTAAAGCATCAGAACCTATAAAGGGAAACTGAAGTGTAGAGCCAGGAAGCGATTTTTCACACATGATCACTGATGTGCTCTGGTCTGTAATGACTTGCATTGTATTTGCATTCATTGTAATCATAATAAGCAAAGATGGAGCTATTTAAGAGTCAACTGAGACCTGTGTAAAAATACCAATCCCGGGTCAGCTTCCCTTCTTTCCTCCTACTTCTGAGTTGTGAATCTAACAGCTGTACCAGCTTTACTTGGTCCATGGGCAAAGAATAAAAAGTTCCCCCTCCAGAGCACAAGGCCCCTGAAAGTGTGCTCTGGGCTTGGTTATTGTACTCTCCTAAGGGGTGATAAGTAAGTAGATTAAGAGTACAAGATTTTCCATTTAGTTTAAGCTTTAAGATGAAGTTCAAGGTCAACCTAGCTCTCCTTGATTTCTGCTACCCTTGAAGACACTCTACTCCCCCATACACGTTTTAAAGATGCTATAACATGATCACGTCTTCTGGTTCCTTGTATGTGGCCATCAGTTTTATTCACCCATCCTGCTGTGTCAGTTTTACCAGAACTTCACAAAGGTTTCTGTTCTCCTTAGCTATTCTTACAACCTTTCCGTCTGTATATCGCCTCCAGTCTACAGGATGAGGATTGTTGCATTTGGTTCTTGTGTACTATTTGGAAAAAAGACAGAAGCTTTAAGATTTTATGGTGTTTATATCAATTTGAATTATATTTCTAAGTGGGCTTGAGATGAGGTGTAAGGAGACTGGGATTCAGCATAAACGAGGGTTAGAAAGTATCTAAGTCTGTGGTCTCAAGGCATTTTCAATTGAAGGGGTTCCTGTTGTCATAGTAGCAACGGCTTCCATCTAGTATCATTGGTCCAGTGACACTGAGGTTCACCTCTTCCAAATGTACACAAGCATTTTCTTTCCAGCTCCTACACAAGTATTTTCACTTCACCAATAGATAAACACAAATATGAAAGTACCTACATTAAGTTTAAAAAAGAAAAACTGTTTCTCAGCTGCCTTTGAATCTTTAAATATTTCTAGACCTGAACGTTTATACTTTAATGGCTTCCCTGGCTCTTTAACAAAAGTTAATCTATTTAATTCATAGCAGTCACATGTGAGATACATCAGCATATTTACTTGGGACAGTTTGGGACAGAGGGACAGGGAAAGCCACACACTCAGCTTCCAAGTGGCCCTATACTCCTCCTGTGAAAAGACACCGAGCTTCTGACGAAAAACCAGTAAGCTGCATGTTCTGCTTAGCATAACACGTGCTCTAAAATTTCCAAATCACTGAACCTTTCAGTCATAAGTGATGGAAGCACGAATCCAGATGTCGGCAGGAGGAGCGCTGGTTCTGAGCTAGTGTGACTCATTTGATGGCTGTCCAAGACATCGGAGATGTCAGAGACTAAGAGCAGTCTCGGAAAGGCTGCGCCGCTCTCATTTGAACTCATCCATGTGTACTTAGGAAGGCACATTTAGTGCAATTTTGCCAAGGAAATAGCCATTCAAAACAATTTGTTATCATAGATTCCATTTAAATGCAAAGAAGGTAAGTATTAAGGCTAATGCTATTGCCCAGAGTATTACATTTTTACTATCCTAAATAGAACAGGTACTCAGAGTTTTACCTATGTAGAGAGTCTCTTTGGGATTGGGTTCAATATGTCTTTTGCCATTTCTTTGTCTAACATGCCCATTCTTTTCACACCACAGGATCTTCAGAAGCAAGTTGGAGAACTGGAAAGCCAAGCCTTCCCCTGCGGCTCAGGCCTCCACCCGCTCTCCTTGCATGCCTTTCTCATGGTTTAACGAAAGCCGGAAAGGATCCTATTCCTTTGGGAACCTGCCTTCAGTTCCAAGTCCCCTTCAGCCTTCTCCTGAGACATTAATTTCAGATAAAACAGGGTCCAAGGTAGACACCAGTGGACTAAAAAAGCTGACAGGAAAGCCCCCAATCCTATCTCCTCTTGAATTTTGGAAGGCCTTCTCACCTGTGTGTACACCCTGGATCTCAGGAGCAATGTGCTAACACTGCCTTAGGCATGCATGGTGTTTCCTTTGTGGGGCAAAAACGCCTCACCTAACTGGCACCCTCTTTAATACTGTTCTGTTCTAGCGTGTGCATTTCTCTTCGATTTGTCTGTCATTTCACTTTCCGCTATTAAATCTCAGGTTCACAGTTAAGCCATGCTGGGAAAGAGGCATTCAGATGCTGAAACAGTTTGGGTTTACAGATATTTACTAAGTATTCTTCTTTAAATTGCATTATGAAACTCTTTTGCTGTGCTCATCAAGGTTTACTGGAAAATAGATAAATTTGGGCCTGACTGTCTTCAATACATTTAAATGAAACAAACAGAAACCTTTGGCATGTAGCACCTTACTTACTTTTTGTATCAAATCTACTTTTGGTAGAACGTGCGGAGCACTTGTTCTAATTCTGTCACCAGAGTTCTTTACCGTTAGCAGAATTAGGAATGATCTTCATGGCTGTGATGCATTTCAGAATGCATGACGGATATTTCCAGCATGACACTGCAAACCTTCTCTAACACTTTACTGAAACACATGGTGGCTAACCTCCGAGTTATTTGGTCTCCTTTTCTCTGTGTTCACTCTTCTATCCCAAACAGAAATGTGTGGTTAATCTTACTTAAACGTTTCTTTCCTTGAGGTCAGCAGCTCAAAAGGTTTTGCCTGAGGGGCTGGAGGATTGCATCTCCAGTGAAAATACCAAGGGTGATGTTTTGGGTATAATACCTTGCGGCTTGAGTGTTCTACCAGCCTCCCTCCTTTTTTGAAGATTTATTGAATCTTAGAGTTGCTTTGGTACTAAACTCTCTGGTCTCCGGCATGGTATTTATTCTCAATAACCAACTAAACCCAACGCAAAGGAACCTAGTAGAAATAACAGTCCAGTTCCTAGAGAAGTGCCATATGAAAGAAAACAGTGTTGGGCAGTTGCTTAGAGTTCCTGGGAATCTAGCCATTCAACAAGTAGTGAAAAAGTTTTGGTCATAATCAACCTTTTGGGCCTTGTTCTGGGACTAAAGTTTCACTTGAGTGATTCTAAAATTATCTCACACTAAAGAGAGTTCAATATACGATGTTTTCACAAGTGAGGCCATTGTCAAGTTGTTTTAACATCTACTAAGTGTGTTAAAGGAGTTCTGGGGAATTGATTTCCCCGCACTCCCCCTCCCTAACCCCAGGAGGTGATGCAGACTGTGGGTCTGTTCGATACTCCAGTCTCTGGCTTATATTCCAACATGTAACCAGTGTTGTGTTGTCAGACTATGCCCTCCTCCAGAACTCATCACTCTGAAGGGTACATCCAGGAGGGGACCTGTCACTTCTCACAGTATTTATCACAGCCAGCCACACGCCATCTTTCCCAGGGGCACTCCAGCTACCTTGCTGATATGAATTGCCATCTGTTCTGATAACTCAGCCTCTCCACGGCATCTTGTGTTCCTACTTATTCTGTTGCTCATCACAATTAGGGTCAAAGCAGATGGGCTTATTAATATCACTCCTCTGATCAGTTACAGAGGATAATGAATTCTGTGCCCTTGGAGAGAAACTGAAAAATCATTTCTCTGCAACACCTATCCTTGTATCAGATGGAGAAAATGCCCAGGATTACCAATCAGTCTCAAAAGGTGTCACATCCTCTACTGCTGCCCAGTTGAAGGCCATCATCACCAAACCAAACTCTTCTAAAGAAAATTGATTGAAATGGAGCAGTTGAGGACTTGGAAGCATGGCTGCCTCTAGTTCCCTTTGTGTATTTGTGTAACATGGTTTTATTTGTTTTTACAGAATTTCACCTTCAATGACGACTTCAGTCCAAGCAGTACCAGCTCAGCAGACCTAAGCGGCTTAGGAGCAGAACCCAAAACACCAGGGCTCTCCCAGTCCCTGGCACTGTCCTCGGATGAGGTACTGGAGTGGCACCATGGCAGAACTGGGTTTTTATGTCACACAGTTCCTCCATGTCCCACTATAGGAAGATACTTGAGGGTAGATTTAGCATAGAAGTCATCAGCACTGAGGTTTCATGTTTAACACAAGGTCCTTATGATTCCAGCCCTCTTCAACATTAAAGAAAAGTATAGTTTCTGAGCCCTTGAAGCTTCCCAGGCATCCATGTATATATATATATATATATACACACACATGATATGGAGGCAAGGCGCTGGAGAACAAGACTAGATAACAGTTTAGATCACTTGGAAGCTGTTTATTATCCACCCCTTTCCCCAGGCTTTTGACAGTCCTCTGACCGTGATATGCCCCCAGTTGAATCATTGCAACCAATAGGCAGAGTTCTGGAAAGAAAATAGAGTAAGACTCATTTATCCAGATGCTAGAGTGAGAATTAGCATTGCTAAGAATTACCAGAAAGTATGTATGCAGGAGAGAAGCAGAAATCTATGTTGGGATTGACTAGTTCTAAAAACTGGGGGGGGGGGGGGGGGGGGCAGGAAATAATGTAACATTTTATGTTTGCTCTGGTTCTTATTTCTTTCTAACATGAGTTTTGTGCACCCAAACTCCGTTTCTTCCTTTTAAGCTTTTCTGGTCATGGTTTTCTAGCTGGGCTTGACTTTGATGTAATAGAGTGCACTGTGGATGTTGTGTGTCCCATTTATGTAACACTTTTCTTCTCATTCTTTTGTTGCTACTCACCCAGAGCCTGGATATGATAGATGATGAGGTGAGCTGTCTGTGGGTTGTGTGTGGTGCCTTGTCTGATTTGAACCTGCTTTTTTCTCCTTACAAATGACTTAGGAACCCAACACTACAGGACACTGTCTCTGTGGGGCGGGGGGGGGGGGGGGAGATTGCACTTGTTTACATCTTACTTGAGAGGTGTTCCTGGATCCAGAGGCTCTAAGTCCCACCTCCAGAGTCCCTCATTTATCTCCCATAGCCATTACCTGACATGGTCCACTCTTCTCCGTATCCTCTGCCTTCCCCTCAGCGTACAACCTCCTTTCTCCTCCCGTTCTTCAATAGCTCACCAGGGTAACTTCTGTCTTTCCTCTGAGCCCTATCACGACTTCATCTTCTCTCAGCTTAGTGGTTCTAGGAGCTCTCCTGCCTCTTTGCACAAATAAAGGGCATAGTCTAGAGTGGACAGAACCTGGAGTTTGCAGTCAGTCTCTTGTTAAGCTCTGCCGCTCACTAATGTGTTGTCTAAGAGGGATCATGTAATGTTAACTTTCTGAGCCTGTTTCCTCATGTCTTAAAAGTGAGTGTGGAGGTTAGTGCTCTACCTTTCTCACAGGTTTGCTGCCTGCTCAGATGAAGTAATGACTGTAAGTTTCCAAAGGCTTGGGGGCTTTAAGACCTTTTTCTATAAAGTGAAGGAGACAATATTTTTAATGCATTCTTAATGTAACTTTAGTGTCTTCTAAAAGGATAAATTTAAAGTGATGTATTGAATATAGAAATCTATGAAATATTTATTTTCTACATCTGGTAATATCTCTGTAGTTATATATTATAAAATCATCAGTGTTAGTGTGTAGTTTTTTAATTTTTAACTTCCTTCATATGTAATGGTACTTTATTTGTGGGATATTTTTAATTTTCCATCGACCGGAATCACAAGGTAATAGACGTTTCTTCTTAACATAGGTAGAACTATTATCATTTTATGATTTACAAGTAAATACGGCTTTGTAGCTTGAGAAATTCCTTTGATGGCATCATATGAGCCATAGTGCTTAGTCCTTTAACAACACTGCGTACATTCCTGCCTTAGATCCTTGATGAGGGGCAGTCTCCCAAGCACAGTCAGAGTCTGAATCGGGCCGTTCATGAATGGAGTGTGCAGCAGGTTTCTCACTGGTTGATGAGCCTAAATCTGGACCAGTATGTGTCTGAATTCGGTGCCCAGAACATCACTGGGGAGCAGCTCCTGCAGCTTGACGGAAGTAAACTGAAGGTAAAGAATTCTGTGTCTGTGTTAGGTCACCAGTTACGCGCATTACTTGTAGCACCTGACATGTTTTCCTTAGCTGAGAGTGATCTGCATATCCATGTGGTCATTTTTGCCACTACTCAGCAGAGAAGATACTGAATTATTTCTCAGTAGAAAATGAAGCTCCAGGAAGTTCATCAGGGGTTCTGACTCAGGATAGGCTGCTGAGCAAGAGAGTTAGGGACCCTTTCCTTTGCTTCCCCTGGCAGCGCATGACCTCTTTTTAACACCACTCCCTTCTCATTGGACTGTTAAGTTTTAGTAATGGCCGGTATGAATCTTTCTTTGTTGGTTTCTCTTCCATGCTCCCCCTCCTACCCACACTTGAAAACTGAAATGACATCCCCAGCTTCCTCCCCAAGTCTATGAAAGCCATGCCTCCCTGTCTCCTCCACTGTGCCTTCATTTCCGCTCCTCCAGCTCATCTCTCTGAGAGACTGAGGTGGCACCCAACCCTGTGGAGGAAGGGCAGAAGGAGAGTACAGGCCGTCCCACACAGCCCTCCCCACTGCTGCAGGCCCCTGCGAGGCTGATGGATAGATGAGTGTCTCTTGACAGTCTTTGAAAAGGTTAGAGATCAATCAATAGCTTGTGAATATGAAGGCCCCATCGACAAGGCTGTCCCTGGTGGGGAGACGGATGCATCCTGCTGTTGATGCTGAAGGTCATGGAACATTTAAAGTACACAACCATCTCCCCTGATTCTGAATTCTAAGCTCACCCAGCAATCTCATCATTATAATCGGGCTTCCTCTCTAGGTCCGCCTTTGGGGAGACAATGGCTACAGAAATACTGACGTGGACACCCTGGCCCCAAAGACATTTTTGGTTCTTATTGTAAATAACTACATTGGCAAAAGAGAGGCCATTTCACTTCTTCCTGCCCTTCTTGGAGCCTTCTGTGACAGCAGGTGCTCTCTGCTACCCTTTGAAGATATTGATGAGTTTAGCAATACTTCAGCGGAAGGTTGAAGAAGCAAGATCATGCCCTTTTTATTTATTCGCTCATTAGTCACCAATTTGGAAAGCATTTTCTTAATGACTCCTGGAGTGTATTTTGAAAGAACTTGAGAGAACAAAGCACAGATCCTCCCTGCACACAGAATTTAGCAAGTGCAGTCTGCTTTCCCTTAGCTCTGACCTCCTCATCCTATGTTTAACTAAGGTCGTGAGATTAAGCACAGTGTGATGTTTTCCTCATCATAAGCAAAGAGGTCAGCAGTTTTTCACATTCAGTTTGTACGTGTGTTTCCTTTGTAGGCTCTTGGAATGGCGTCATCCCAGGACCGAGCGCTGGTTAAAAAGAAACTGAAGGAAATGAAGATGTCTCTAGAGAAGGCTCGAAAGGCCCAAGAGAAAATGGAAAAGCAGAGAGAAAAGCTGAGGAGGAGGGAACATGAGCAGATGCAGAGGAAGTCCAAAAAAGCAGAAAAGATGACGTCCACAACCGAGAACAACAGTGAGCAGTGAGCCCTAGTCTCCTCCAGTAGATGGGGAAGCTCGAGGGAAGTCCCGCCCCTTCCTGGCCCCCTTCTACTGCAGAGGAGGAAGAAGAGACTGATGGGAAAATGCCACTGTAGGCGGTTTAAAGAACTGTGTGTTGGAGGCACTCTTAATTTTAACCTCCTAAAACAACCCCAAGCCACCTTTGGTTTATTAACAAACCAGAAATACCATTTTTATCTTCTACTTAACCAACATCCTGTGCTGTGTTGAGCTTATGGCGCCACTTGGAGAACCAGCCTGACCCAGCCAATGAGAGCAGGACTCACTCTGGTGTTGTGAGTGGAGCACCCAGAATTTTCAGTGAGAGGCCCTGAAACTGAGATAGTAGCCCTGGTGGTTTATATGCAGAGATGAGGGAGCTGCACTGTTTCCTGGGTTCAGATTCTAGTACAGTGTGTAGGAAAGGCTCCCCTCCATTCTGACTGTACAGCGAGTCAGTCCTGTTATGGGAATGTGGGTGCCCAGCACATAATTACCAAATGGGAGAAAGAGCAAGCATGTTGTTCCATGTGCTGGGAATCAAAAAGAGAGAAAAATAGTAGCTCTTTGTTAACTGTAGAAGAAATGAAGAAGCCTTAAGAACACAGCTGTGGGTGTACCAAGGGGCTTGAGAGGTAACATTTTCCTCCATGTATTGCTGAACAAAGAAGAAAAAGGCGGAGCATAGAGCAGCCATGGGTGTTGAGATCTGCAGTTCCGTCTGCCAGCACTACCAGCCCAGGGTTTCAACGGCACTGACAAACACAGTACAGCCCCTCCCTCCCAACAAACAGGACAGGAAATTGAGTTTAAGGAAAGAACATTTTCAGGTTTCCTCTCCTGGGACACACTCTGGCTGGTCTTCAGCCTGCCTATGACACAATCAGGAACTTGTCACAGATTTTCTACTCAGAATTTCCCAAGTGGGCTCGGTTAGTGTTTTAACAAATGTACTTTTAAGAACTTAAAACTAGAAATACTGGTTGGAGATTGAGATTTGAGTAACAGTCAACCAGAGAATTTTTTTTTGAGCACACACAATTCTTTCTGTGAAGGACAACTGTCAGTTACAATTTAGAGACATTTTGAATGACTTTTAAGCAGTTCTCTTCTGTATTCTAAAGATTTCCAGGCTTGTTTAGGACATGGGGTGGACTTTAGCAGTATAAGATCTTATGCTTAAGACCAGTACTAAGGATTCCAGTGTTGACCAAGCACAGCTGAGTGCAGGAGGCTGGGGCAGGAGGGGGAGAAACTTGAGACATTTCAGGTCGTGAGGGTTTTACTTGTTTGCTTGCTTTAGTTTTGCTTCTTTTACTTATGTATCTAACTCTCGTTGCTGCATTGACTCCAAAACTGACGTCATCTACTTTATGATGGACAAATTTCAAAGTAGAACTAGAGGCCAGATGAATTCTTGGGCGCATATTTTCCTTCCTTTAAAACTCCACCAGGCCCTTCTGTCCACAGCCCTGTGCATATCTCCTCTGGATGAGCAGGTATGCAGAGCCTGCCGCTGCAGAGTTACTACAGGCGTCTGTGGGGATAGGACTCCGCTGCCTGAGTGGCCTTGCCTTGAATTGTAACATTGTGACTTTTCATTTTTATTGTTATTTTTGAAACATAGGAATTCTGAAATTATCTGTACTAGAAACTTCCTCTTGTTCTTTCTCCCAGGGCCTACTTCCTTTTCTGGCCCAGAGCACTTGTGTTAAGTTTTGGTCCTTTGGAAACAGACACACTTCAGTCTTCAGCATGACACGGGAGTAGCATAGTGCTCTGTAGTCACCAGACCCATTTCATGGTTCTTGCTTGGGGTCAAGTACTGAGTACCTGTGTATGTCTTCAGATGTCTGATGCTTTGCCACTTATTAATATTTTGAAAAACCAAGAGACACATTACTGAACTAAAAATTCAGCAAACCTTTCCTAATACCAGAAGACTAACAAATATCAGGCAATGCTAATGCTTGCTATTGTAAATTTTAGCCATTTTTCTTTTCTTGGGGGATGGGATGCGAACCTGGATTGCACTGGAAGCTTCTTTGTGTTCATTTATAAGAGTGAAAACAGAAGGATGATCATTTTAAGTTGTGTTTACACTTTGATGATATTTGAAATTGAATGTATATATTGGAAATGTCTATAGTTCATCTCTGCCTGTAACTTAAGATCTCTTAGACTGCATTTCTTAAATACAGTGTTCTTACTGCAACTTAATGAAGACTTCAGTGCCCGGGTCAGTGTTATCTCACAGTTACAGATCAAGTTCATTCTCTTTGCATCATTTAGTTTGTATTTTGACCATTTTGATCTTTAAGTTAAATGATCACAATCTTAGACCAAAATGAATTCTTTTAACATTGCTACTTAAAACTGGCAAAAACGTAAAAGGCTCTTGATTGTATTGCTGAGCAAAGGATAAAACATAAGCTGGTTGATCCAGTCTGAAAACAAAGTGAAGGACCTCAGACCTTGTGAGCAATTTGTTTCCTGTTAGCTCCCTTATTGACTGTGGTGCATGATCATAACCGAGTTTCCAATGTCTTGCACAATTCCTGCTTTAATGCTGTAGTTTTCAGGGTTTATACAATTTAAGAGAATTGTCGCTTTGTGGACATTAAATGTTTTTGGAAGGTTTTCAAATTTTCAACAAATGAACAAAAACGGGAATATCTGCTTACTATGAACTGTATTCCAGTGAAGTATTCACTAGGACTCTATCAGTCACCAAGAGTGTTTTTGGGTACAGGTGATGTTTGGGCATGGGGGTACATGGTGAGACCCTGCCGTAGGTAGAGAGCACTATAGGAATAGAATCTGGGGCAGGGTTCCACTAAAGAACTTTGTAATGGATTGCTGCACTTAAGACCATCTCCTTAAAGTGACTCACACTTATGTAATCATTTTTCTTTCCTCTCTGGAATGTGAAGAGTCCTGTTAGTGTGGAAACCACGCTTTATCCACTTTAGTGCTCTGACGAAGCCTGCCTTTACTATCGTGACAGCAAAACTCTTCTCCAGTCATCTGTCATCCTTTAGCTAAGACTGACATGGACCCGCTAATGTAGACTTTTAAAATATCACAGCAGTTTATGATTACAGTATGACAGGAGCTAATGCCAAACCCAGCTTCCAACAGGCACAAAATGTGTTCCTTTATTTTAGGAAATGAAGTGGCTGAGGAGAAGTGGGGACTCCTGCCACTGTCCATGCCAGACAGTATTTACCCAGGATCTTAAAATACCTCAGGCCTAAGCTGCAAGAATGTCCACAGGTCAGCCTGGATTGTACTGAAGATGAGGAAGTCTCTTCTAGGGTCTTTGTCCAATAGGATTAACCTGTGCCTGAAAATTATGTAAAAAGTAAACAAATTGCATTTATACAGTTATTCTAAGTCATTTATAAACATGAAAGGCTAGATAAATTTGAGGAGGACCATCAACATTTAACAAGGGTGTTTAAGACAATTCTGAAGGAGGGAGGGCAAATGATTCTAAAAGAAACTTCTATACATGGGATGCATATTTCCCCTTCATACACTGAGATATTTAGAGTTACCAAATCCGCTCGAGGAACTAAAGGCTCTTCCCATAGAGCTGGCGATCAGGAGCATCTGGCTTTAGGGGACAGGCCTCAGCAGGAGCATGCCACTTGCTGCCTCACTGAGACCCTGTCTGAGTGAAAAGGTAGTTAGGAGATGACAGAACTAGCTTTCGTGTGTTTTCTTACTTACAGTGAGTCGGGGCTCTACCTGTGTCCAGTTCTGAAAGTGAGATTGTGGAGGTGAAGTCCAAGATTAAAGCATCTCTACTTTATTCCAAAGTTGTCCTCACTGTGATAGGACAAAGAAGGGGGTAGACTCAAAAGGAAACAGCGTTACAGGAAGTCTGTTTTACCGATTCGGTCCTGACAGACCGAGTGTGCTGGCTGAATTTGTTCGCATTTGTCTGGAGTATTTAAGGTCCCGTGGAATTTAATCTTGATCCAAAACATTGGAGAAAAATAACACAATAGAAAACACGTTGTAATAACTTGGAGAGTAGCATTGAAGAAGCTGGATTGAGCAGTTAGAGGACAAAGGGAAAGCCTACACAATAAGCCTCCCCTGCTAAGTGACACCAGTTCCATTCATGGGAGGCCTGCCGTCCTCACCTGTTTGTGCAAGGATGTCTGTGTGGAATTGTAAGAGCATGTTTGTTACTCAAGACTCAGATCTATAAGCACCTGGACCTGTTTCTGTATCCTCAGAGTAGGGGGCAAAAGAAGCTCCATGCTTCCCAGCCCTTGACCCTACCCACCCCCCAGACCATTAGGGATCCAGCGATGTGCAAGACATAGGAGTACGAGAGTAGGAGAGCCAGCCACAAATTCTCACTTATGTGCATGCCACTCGTGTGGGTGTCAGAACTGTGTGTGACTGTGTCCCCTACCTTACACACATATATACCATAAGCACGTGGCATAAAAATATACTATACATGGACGACAGTGATGTTAGTTAGGACCCTGGGCTGTAATCATAGCCTTATTGCCACTTTTTGTGTTGTGTATACATTGAATGGCTCATAGATTTTAAGAGATTTTTTTTTAATGTAAGTATACTACTAAATGCACTTACGCTTATAAATGTTTATATATTTTGGTAAAACTGATTTATTAGATCTTTGGTATCGTATTTTAGTAAGATAAATTTTCCTCAAAGGTTTGATTAATGCTTTGATGTCAAGATTGCACTTTTTTTTTTAGTTAGAAATCAGAAGATATTATGCAGCTTTGGGCATTTTCAACTGCAGATTGCAGTTTTCTAGACTAAAAATTGCACTGTGTGTTCTTGTGTATCAGCTCTCACTTTAAAATGAGATCTTCAGTAGCTTATGTCACTAACTACTGGCTCTCTGGTAGCAGTATTTCTGTCATGTGACCACTATTTACTTCCTATGCCATCAGCTTGCAATGGCATTTTGGTTGCTACCAAATATAACACAATGGGTTATGAGTCTATGTTGTTGGAAGGTGTGTGCGTCCATTTGCTTCAGCTATTTTATGCATACACACAAGTTTCATGTTAAGGATTTAAGCATTCATTCATGAAAGAACAATTGGCCAGAAATACCTTAAATTGTCTTTACAAAAAAAGCAGCTAGATAACACCTCCCAAGTGATTCTCAAGCTAGATAACACCTCCCAGCAACATCAGGTTCAATCAATGATTAATAAAATCTCTAAACATACATGCGTATACACTCCTTAGTATTACTTAATGTCATAACTACTGCTTCTGTATTTTTTCAATGATATTTTGATGAAGCCACTTGTACATCTGCTATATATCATTGACAAGACTGGGCAGCTGAAAAGCAGAAGGAGAATAAAATTCTGTTCTACTGTAAGATTTGATTCGTTTTCATCTTTCTTTGTATATTGCTAAAGGGAAAGTGGTCTGAAAAGCATTTGAGTCTGGTAAGTATGGGTAGCATATTAACTGAAACTCTTAGTTTGTACATTTTTCTGTCTGATTATTTGCATGGGAAAAACAATAGTGCCACATCTGATCTGTTCTTTGGTGCTTGATTAGCGTGTGCTGTTTCATATGGCATCCCTTACTCTTTGGTTTTCAGAGGCTTTCAAAGCAAACCATACCATAAGCGGCCCATTGTTTTCTGACCATCAAAAAATACCTGTGATTAAATTTAATTTGTTAGTGTAAATAAATTTCTTGCCAATGAGTATTATTGTTGTTAGATAATGAATGCAATAAAAGGAAATACAGTGATCTGTCAGAGTATATGTTTCTTTCTTTTTCCTCTTCCATTTCCACCTTCAACTAAAACAAGCCCTGACTGGGCAGACCTGCATTAACTGTCAAAACATATCTATCCATCAAGAGCAAAGTGCACATTTTTCATGGAAATGAATCTAAAAATAAGTTTTAACTCTGGCAAAGTGTAAATTGGCAGCTAGAATTACCCTTGAAAGCACAATTATGGAACTGGGCATAAAGTTAAAGAGCAGGGCCTCCAGCTGGAGCCTCCCTGTCCACCTCTTCCCCTGTCTCTCCACCGTCACTTCACCATCACGTTTCCAGTGCCCATCAGCCAGAGAAAGGTGGATGACAACCCATTAGCAGTCAGTCTCACATAACGAGAGGCAAGCTGTGAAGGAGGCAAGTCCAGCCCAGTGCACCGCGTTATTTTAAGACATTTTCATCCTAAGATCTCCAAGACTAAGAAAGCTTGGATGAGACGACTGAAGCCTATTTCCTACATTCTGTCTCAGCCTCACAGAATAAGCGAAGGGAACTGTTTCCCCCTGCACGGAATGCATGTTAAAAACCCCTCACCAAAGTCTTGGGCAATATTGAATGGGTGCCATGGGAAATTGGATAGCTTCATTTTTATTTTCTCTCTTATTGAAAAATCAGCTTGATTCACCAGTAAAAAAGGAAGAGGATGTAGTCATTTCCCTGAAGGTGTGATGAAGGCTAGCTAGTCAAGACTTTTTTTTTTTTTTTTTTAAGAAGTATATGAGGTTTGCTGTCTTAAGTACCACATTCATTGATAGTCATAACTGTTGTTCTAAAGTCAAGCCTCCTGGACTGTGGATAGCTGGTATTGCTGACTAACTGAACACTCACAGACATCTGGTGTCTTACTAAACTGACTAAAATCACTTCAATCTCATTGTGACGAAAGCGGTTCTTTTATAAAAATAATTTTTTTGTTATTATTTTGGTTATCTTAAGATCTTACTTCATAGCCTAACTTGGCCTAGGATTCATGATCCCACTGCCTCAGTCTCCTAAGTCTAGAATTAGACATACATCATGATGCCTAGTTCCAAAAACTGTTTTTGTTTTGTACTTCCAATTTGTGGCCTTAAATGATAGATTTTTGACAATTTTTCAGTTTCTTACAAACTCCCACAAACAAACAACCCCCCCCAAAAAAAAACCCAAAATACCAGATAAATGCCATGGCTATTATCTTAGAAATAGTTCATCTCTAAACTGGCTGCTTTAATGTCCCAAAGAAAGAATCCAGCACTGAGGTTCTGTCTTCAAAATAGACAACTAATAATATAATCTCTTGCTTCATAACCAACATAAGAAAAGTGATATTTTCTTCTTAGTCATGTCTCTCAATAAATAGCCAAAGGTTGTTGATCTTCCTGTTTTTAAGTCTGTTTATCATCCTTTTTTTTCAGTCTCCACAGCAAGTTAGAGTAGGTAAAGCCAAACAAAACAAAAACCAAGAAAACAAAACCCATCCCTGGCACTCAGTGCCTGTGGAATCAGTTGCAGACTACTCCTGAATCTAGTCATGACAGAAGAAGTGAATTCCTCCATTCTTTGGGACAGTATAAACAGAATGTATAATATGTCAAGACAGCAGAAACCATATTTCAATGTGAGAACCTCTCCAAGGATCTTCTGAGTCTCCTACGTGCCATAACTATGGGAAAACGGAAAAGCCCAGTGAAAAAGAGAGAGGGTGACTGTGACTTCTATTTCTGGAGGAAGTCACAGAGAAAAGGGAAAAGCCAGGAGTCAGGCAGTGCGTGCTGGCCCATCCGTTGGCTTCATGAGGTATTGAGAGTTGTCTTCACGATGACATTTGTGTGACCCTGGGAGTCCCTAAGTCACCTAAGAGTCCCCAGAGTTGGCCAAACTCTCTTGTTTTCTTAAGGAAGAACAGTGAAGCAGAAATACACGCACGCACATACGCACGCACGCACGCACGCACGCACGCACGCACAGGTTTTCAGGGATTGTGTGTGTTACAGGGAAAGTGTGTTTAGAATTACATACAAGGTATTACTGATTTTTCCTAATGCCTTGACAAACAGCCTGGTATAACTAAAAGGGGCAAGAAACCTTATTTTGGAGGGCTAGTCCACATCTGACTCCACTATCTCTTGGCCTTCAGTAAGACAGCAACTCAGCCCCAGAAGCTGGTGCGGACCCACCTCACAACCAACAGGAAGCAGAGAGAGGCAGCTCTCCCTCCCAGTGACATCCTTCCATCAGTGTGGTCCTATCTCCTACAGTTCCCAACACCTCCAAAAGTCCCTCCCCCAGCGGAGGACTAAACATAGAGCATACAAGCCAGTAGGAACAGTTCATCTTCAAACCATAACACAAATCATGTAGACTTGACAGATTTATCCATTTTGGTGAAAGAGTTTTTATTGATAAATGAAGTCTTCAAGTAGTTCAAGACTAACTTTAAAGAACCCCTTGCTGTTCACATCTGCAGCCAGTAAACACTCCCACACCTTCTAAGTTTAATGTCAACATTCATTGGTCAGCAGAGATCACTGGGATAGGCACCTTCAATATGGAAAACGATTGAAATAATGGACTCATTGTCCATGGCGTGGTGCAATCAGCTTGTCACAGATCACAGTAAAGAGCTCTGTGGAACACAGTGCCGATAAGCAGTTTTCCTTTATACACAGAGGCAACTGTAGTACCTTGCAACACTGTGCCATTTTCTGCATAAACTACAGTTACTTTAGGTTCTTCTGATAGAATGTTCTGGATTCGAATCACCTATCAAAGAAATAAGATGAAGTTAATACTTTTGTTTAGTCATTTAAATCAGCTTTAAACTTGAAGTTTTTTCCCCCTTAGCCACATTATCTCATATAATTGTGTTCTAAAATTATTTTAAGATAACTCTTTCATCATGTGTGATTGGTCAAGTTTTGGCTACATGATCTTTAACAACAGTAGGGAGTATATGAACACACATGGGTAACGTAGGGCATATAAGTAAGCAACACAGCCTGGATATGAGACCTTAGGGCATAGAAGGGAACACAGTAATATGGGGGAGGGGGAGTTAGATAGTTGCCTGACTGGCATTAGGCCTGTTCTGTGCGTTTTCAGATAAATTAGGAACGTGGATGCTCACCCTGAAATTTTGTTTGCGGGTAAGTGGGGAGTCATGTTTTGATTATTTGGTCTGTTGGTTGATTACCTATGAGACAGTCTTTGTACATACCTGAGGCTGGCTTTGAACTTGCACTCCCTGCCTCGGGCTTTTGAGTGCTGGTATTATAGGTGCATATGCACCACTATGCCTTCAAACGTCTGGTTTTACAATGTAGACAAAGAAACTTGAAAGTCTGACCCAAGAATCCACCTATCTGTAGCATACTTATGCACTCTTTTGAGTTTAAGGTCCTGCCTCTAAGTAGAAAAGATTTTTAAGTTTTATTTCCTTTACTTAACTGAGAAATTTAGTTACATTATTACTGACCATGTATTTCAATTCATGTTAAATTCACCATATGGCATAGCTAGTGCTTGGTCCTTTGGGGTAATAAAGCAAATCTATATAACAAAACCTAATATGGAGGGTGTCTTACTGAGGCAGGGGACATGGGTCAAGTCTTGGGGCTTTCCTTTCCCATTTGTGCCTTCACTGGAGAATTAGATGGGTGAGACCAAATTACTTCTAAATTCTCTTTGACAATGATAAAATACTGTGACTTGGAGAAAGGAAACATATATCACAGAACACCCACTGTAGCAGGCTAGAGAAGCCAAGGCCTGGGCCTCAAAGGATCAATGGGAAGGTCCAGATGACTTTTCAATACAGCTAGCACCACAGATACATGTCTTAGGAAATCGCTGCAATGTTAACATGTTACTTACAAATTATTAACAGTTAAGGATGCACCTCAGTTTAATAAGCCTCCTGTTCATAAGAAGTTGATCTGTGGGGGCAGGGCACTAGATGGTGCATTCAGATTATTACATTTTATTTCCCTTATCAAATTCATCATTAGAAAGGAACTGTTTTTTTCCAGAAAACCAAACCAAATCCTTGGTAGAGCAAAGGACCCAAGTTCACCAAATGAGCTAATAAGCAAGAGCAATTAGAACTGAAGATTCTGCTCAGTTTTATACACTGAACACCCTGCAGCATACATTTCTTCAATTCTACTAAAATACAGCTGAGCAAGCCTAATAGCGGAAATCTACCAAAAGACAAAAAGATTGATAATAACAAACACAATCATAATTTCCTGTAAATTTGGAGATAATAGGGTCAGGAGCCATTAATATTAGACTTCTTTCAATACAAATATATAGGGGGAGGGGTGTGTGTGTGTGTGCGTGTGTGTTATACACACATGTATATCAAGTGAAAACTTCTTTTACTATCCCTTAAACAAGTCAGTATAGCTATTTATATTGCATTTCCAGTATGTTAGGTATTTTAAGTGATATAGAGCGGAGCCGGGCAGCAGTGGCACACGCCTTTGATCCCAGCACTTGGGAGGCAAAGCCAGGCAGATCTCTGTGAGTTCAAGGCCAGCCTAGTCTACAGAGTGAGTTCCAGGACAGCTAGAGCTACAGAGAGAACCCCTGTTTTGAGAAACAAAAACAAACACTGTGTAGGAGGGACTGAGGTCACGTCTCTCTGGGTAAGAGCACTTGCTGTGCCGACCTGACTACTTGGGTTCAGACCCTTAGCACCACATAAAGAACTAGGTATGGAGACTTGAGCTTGTCATCCCAGTGTTGGGGAGGTGGAGACAGTAGGATCCCTGGCTTGCTTCTAGCTACCTGGCAAGCTCCAGGTTCTGTGAGAAATCCTGTCTCAAAAAGTAAGGTGAAGAAGCAGTTAAGACGATAGGTAACATTGACTTCTGGCTTCCTCATATATGTGTGCGCACACACACACACACACACACACACACACACATGATTATATATATAAAGTATATATATATATATATATATATATATATATATTATATATACATATACACACATAAAGTATACAGGAGGATGGATATGCATAAATCATGTTAACATACCACATAACTTCATATAAGGGACTTGAGCATCTATGGATTTTTGTACTCATAGGAGTCACAGACATAGTCCATCATAGATATTGAGAGAAGCTGTAGTGATACCCTGGATGGGGTACTGATGCCAGGTAAGGGAAAGTTATGTGGGGAATGGATAACAAATGGATACAGCGCAGCTGTGTGACACCACTGTATTTTTTTAAACTAGCATGAATTTCCAAGTTGGAAATAAGGATTTGGGCACCATCTAGACCTTATTTCAGTAGTGAGTTCCTCCAATAACTGGATGTCCTTAACACAGCCCTTCAGGCCCACATTCTCTAGGTTGTGACTTGCACCAAGGCCTGCATGGAGGGGCCTCTCCAGCTTGGCTTCTTGCACACTTGGAGGGTCTGAGGACCTGAGGTAGTTCCCCAAGCCCAGCCTTTTTCCCCTGGATGACTTTTAGCTGGTTAAATTCTTAGCAAGGTGCCCATCTTCCTCGAAACACTTCTGTGTGTGTGTGTGTGTGTGTGTGTGTGTGTGTGTGTGTGTGTGTGTGTTCATTTTATTTGTTTTTATTTTTCCAGTGCAAGGGGATCAATCCCAGTGCTTCACACATGCTAGATAAGTGCTTTCCCCTGAGCTACACTCCCAACACAGTATTCATTCCCTTCTTCTGCCTTTGGCAGCCATTTCCTGCAAGCACACACACACACACACACACACACACACATACACACACACACACACACACACACACACCTGTGTTACTGTGTCAGCTCCTGTTGGTGTCCCTATACTGGGCTCACACCTTTGTTTAAAAAAAAAATTACCAAGCAATAAAGAACTACCTGTGCCCTTTCTGGACTCTCACCAGAACACCTCCACAAGCCCTTTTGACCTCTGAGAACCTGGATCATCTGTCCATGTGCTCTCTGTTATTTGCACATACAAGTAAGAATTTGGTTTTCAGTTGAAAATCAGTAGTTAGAGCAAGCCCCTGTGTCCACTGCATCATGCAAACTAACCTCTGAGCCTGGAGGGTTCTCAGAATCGTAGAAGAAGATCCTTATCCCGTTGGGATGGCAACCAACCCAGAGGTCCCCTGTCACAGGATCCACAGAGATGTTGTCCACAAGGGTGTCAAAGTCGAGGACCTGCCAAGGTACATATGAAGAGCTGGCCAGAGGCTGTTCTGTTGCAGGCCAGTGCACTGCTATTCCCGGGGATACAATTCCTCCCACCTCAGCTACACTGAGGGGATGCATCTGGCCTTCTGTCAATGTTAGCATTGTGCTGGGTTCAAAGACAAGCTGGGTGCAGGGGATGATTTACAAAACAAAGACTGACTTAAGAGTTAAATGAAGTCATTTGTACATGAACCTAAAACCTAAGAAAATAAAATAAAATTAAGTGCAGGACAAATTCATTCCTTCTAAAGAGGCATGTGCATGTGATATGTTTACAAATATTCTGAAAACAAACAATGAATGTGGATTCATTTCTGAGGAAGATAATGGAGGCAATATAAGTTCCTTCATGGCTAATCATAGGCTGTGCACCAGGGAAGAAATGATCACCTAGGGTCTAATTCTTCTCTTGAAGTTGAGGGCAAGTGTGTTCTTTTGTTTCCTGAAGTGATTCGGCTCCCTGCTCTTTTTGCTGTTTCTTCTCTAAATATAAGCGGCAAATGCATGATCACCGCCCAGATGGCTGTCCTGGCTTTGCACCGGCGTCATAAATAATAGCAACGATCCCTAATTCCACCATTCATCATCCTGGCTGCCTTCGCCAGGGAAGAAATCCCATCTATTTGTTCACCTCGAACTCTCCCCGGAGAAACCATATCTGCTCGTGTACTTCTGAGTCCAACAGATTCAGTACCCAGGGACCCTGGAAATCACCGGTCGTGACTCCCCGGAAAGGCCTGAGCGTGGGCAGGCACGCGCAATGTGCTGCCACTGCCCTCCACTTCCTGCTCAAAATGAGAGCTGTCCCCACATGTCCACGAAGGGATTAGAGGGCTCAGCAACCTGGCAGAGCCTCACTCTTGCTGTCAGGAGGCTTGTCACCCTATAGCCTGGGAACAGGCGGCATCAACTACAGGAAGTGGCTGAGCAAGCAGTCCCAGGTCAAAATCTGCTCCTGGCTTTCTCCAGCCCCCAGGAGCCATCCGCCCAGTGCCAGCTTTCTCCTTTACAGGCTTACATTAGCTTCTTTAAGTGAGGAGAAGGTGTTAGCTAGTGTTGTGCTGTTAGCATGGAGCAGGGAATTTGCCACTGGTAAATTCCATGGTGGACAGAAGCCTGCTGAGAACACCCGTAGAGGTAAGAGTGGGACGGAGGCCTAGGAGCCCATCTACGCTGCACACAATTACCACGTACGCTGCAGGGCACTCAGCCCAGCACCTGGGGTGAGAGGACTAGACAGACAGAGCTATCTATCAGTATCAGGCAGGCTGCTCTGTGTCCAGAAATGAACACTTACCCTGTAAATATTCAATACCTAGCCATGATGATGATGATGATGATGATAATAATATAATTGCAAGGGATAGCTACATCTTATCTCACATTGCCACAAGACATGTGGAAGATACTCAAGTCTAAATAAGACATAGGCATGTTGATGAGGTAGCTCAGCAGGAGAGTGCTCTCCCCTTTCTTGTCCCTTTCCCTACCAGGGCCTGGGTTCTGCAATCCCCAGGACCACCTAAAAGGAATGCCCTAAATAAGGAGCTGGTTTTGGTTTTTCATGTTAACACTCCAGTATTTTGAGAATTCCAGTTGACTGCACTGTGGCTAACTCTTAGTCTTAGAGTCTTGGGGAACAGAATTCTTCGTTTTGCTATGGTAAAATGCAGGTAACATATTCCCTGCCATCACAACCATCTCTAAAAGGACAATTCAACATGTCTGTGTAACTGTCACGGTTAGCCATCTCTAGAACTTTGAATTGTCCCAAGAGAAACTCTGCAACCATTAAGTGATCATTCATCATTTCCCAGCTTCTGGTAACCACCATTCTGTTGCTCCAATGAGTTTAAACTATTAAACTTATTTTAATTATTTTATTTTGGGGGTAAGGTCTTGCTATATAACTCAAGGTGGCCTCTAATTTGGAATCTCCCTGTCTTAGCCTCCCAAATGCTGGATTACAGGTGTGAGCTACCATACCTGGCTCTAGGTACTTCAAATAAGTAAAATCATGCTCTCTGTCCTTTTATGTTTGGCTTATTTTACTTAGCATAATGTCTTAAGCTTCATCCATTTTGTATCCTTCCTTCGTAAAACTGAATAAGGTTCCAGTGTAGGACTACACCACACTTGGTGCTGGACATACACCATTCACCTTCATCAGAGATTTGATAATTATCCACAACAAGTTCTTCAAATCTCTTGGCATTCTAAAATATTACTGAACTAATGTTAATTCACATAATAACCCCCCCCCCCCCAAAGAATGAGTATCACTACATTTGACAGGGTGGCTTCTGCTAGGTTGATTGTAATGATGAGAGAGAGTCCTGTCCCGGAACCAAGTGTGGAAGCCACATCTGGCCCCCGCCCCTACAGGCGCAAAGCCCTCACATTCTGTGTTGAGTGTATATTGAATTGGGTTTTATTACAAAATTCCTTAACTTTCACCTTGCAGAGGTATCTGTTGTTATAAGCACGGTTTGTTTTTATTCCCTAAGCCAGTTGGAGTGTGTGAAATTGCATTTCTCTGCAGTTAATATTAAACTAGCTCTGCCAGTGATTTTTAATGTCAAACACGATGTTCGATTTGATGTTGCTTTGAGGCAATTTTCTCTGAGTGAGGCCCCCTGTGACAGTCCCTGGGACACGGTGACAGTAACAGGCACGCAATTGGCAGTGACAGCACTTCATGTGGTGGGCATGGGTGTTGGCAGCATGGTGTCTTGTGGCTCTGCAGGGACAGGGGCCACTTCGTAATGTTCTGTTTACGTTAAGTCTCCCTTCTTCCCCTTTGTGCGATACACTTTCTGACGAAAACTTTTAGCCTAGACCAGAATTAGTAGGGGGCAGAAGGCGAAGCCCTGATACGCAGCCAACCCCACCATAGTAATTAAACAAATGTTTGCTGAATGCTTATTAGGTGTTAGAAACTCTTCCGGCAACAAACAGAAAAATAAATCTGCCCTGGTGGATCGTATAGAGAGTAAAGAAGACTAGTAAGATGTGTAGTGTGGTGGAATGAAAACTGAAGGCAAGAATAAAACCAGCAAGAAGTCAAGACCTGTGGTGGGGAGCAGGGAGCTGTTGGTAGTTCAGGTCGTTAGGGAAGGTCTCACTAAAGTGCCGTATTAATAAGAAGTGAAAGAGATGAGAGAGCCACAGAGACCAGGAAGATGAGGGCTCAGAGTCTGCAGCTGGATCCCTCGGAACAGCTGGAGAAAGTAGAGGTGGCAATGCGGCACATCTGGAAGTATCCAGGTCACCTGCAGCCACTGTGAGTGAGTATGTGGCTGGTGCCGAGGGGAGCTGGTTGTGACATACAAGTGGAGACTCTTTTCTTGGCATCTCTGTCTCCAAGAAGGGAGAGACAGACAGACAGATAGACAGACAGACAGACAGACAGAGACAGAGAGAGAGAGAAAGAAAGACAGAGAGAGAAAGAAAAACAGAGAGAGGGAGAGGGAGAGAAGGAGAATGAGAATGAGAAAAGAAGTAGACGCAGATAAGGAAGGGACTGGGGAAACAACCCATCTTAAAATTCTCTAGAACAGAAAGTCTCCGAGTTTCCTGTGTGAGATGCCTGGGCTGCTGTTTCCCACTCTGCCGGGAGCAAAAGTGAACAACAAACACACGATAGCACTGATGGCTCTTAATAAATCAGTGAAAAATTGCTTCTCACCCACTCCAATTAGAGAATGCCTTTCTCCTCACTTTTAATTTCACAAATCAATTAGAATCTAATTATCACTCTGCAAACTTACAGTGTTAATACGCCTTACCTTCAATGGAGTTAAAGTCCAATTAGCGTGCTTTTCATACACGTGAATCTTGTGAGCCAATAATTCGGCTATATAGACATGCCTTCAAAGAAGAAAGAGCTCCGTTAAAGCGCTTGAAGGGATGCCAAGAGGTGAGTTGTGATAACTCATCTTGGGGTGAAACTTTGCTTAGAAACTAGGAAATCAAATCCATCTCAAAGCAAACTCAACTCTAAAGAACTCAGTGAGTCTACAGGGCATGAAGCATTTAATCACTGAAAAGTCATTCCTTAAGGTGACATTCATCCTTGATCAGCAGGGAAGAAACGTAAAGCTAACGTCTGCTCTTTATATTGGCCTTGTACATTGTTGCCTTTGACTTGTTAACCCAGTGGCAAGCCCAAGGTTCTTCGTGTCAGAAGATAGTAAGTTTGGGCTTTGGGGAGGCCCGGGAAACCCTCTTAATGACGGTCTTCTGCTTCAGGCCAGAGAAAGTATGAGAAGACAAGGGTTTGGCCTCAATGCAAAGAAGTCTTTCTCTCTTCCTGTTCTGAGCCTGATCCAACCGTGAGTTCAGTAATTTGCACAAGGTATAACATTTTACACCATAAAGATTTTCGATGAGACTAAGCACAGTATATTCCAGGACAATGAGAGAAGTGGGGTGCTAGTTATCTTCTGTGAGGATTAGAGACGATATGAACAGAAAACTGCCCATGTTACTTTTTTTGTTACTGATGCTCTGAAATTTTTGATGAAAGAAGATGAGAGAGAGTATAGATGGATGATGGACGGATTTTATATGTTCATCAATGCTACCAAACTGTGGTGCCCAGACCAATAGTGATCTGTGAACTGTTTGTTGCAAAAACCAACATGAGGTAGTGGACTACATCACTAATAGTTACATTGACTCTTTCATACAGTAAGTGTGGTGGTTTGAACAAGAATGGTCCCCAAAGGCTCATATATTTAAATGATTGTTTAAAAGTTGGTTGAACTGTTTGAGAAAGATTAGGAGATGTGTTGGAAGAGGTGTGTCACTGGGATTGGGCTTTGAGGTTTAAAAGGCCTGTGGCATTCTCAGCAAGACCCCCCCCCACACACACACACACCTTGGGGGTTTGATCTCAACAAGTGAGCTCTCAGCTGCTTTTCCAGCACCATACCTGCCTGCCTCTTGCCATGCTGGTCGTAGACTCACCTGGAACTGTGAGCCCACAATTAAATGCTTTCTTTTATACACTTCCTTAGTTGAGGAGTCTTTTGTACAGCAATAGAAAAGTAACTAAGAGAGTAAGAGGTCCTGGTGAGGGAACCAGTGTCTTGCTTTACATTCTCATCTTACTGACATAGCACAACAGATAATCATATTACATAGGAAAAGACTGTGTTCTAAAGCTGTATGAGGAGAATCCAAAGAAGCCCATTGTGGTACAGAAGACACACATACTTGCCATCAGGGGAAATGCCAATGCCATTAGCGAAATCAAATCCTTCTGCTACTACTTGGACTTTATCAGGACTGTAGTAAACAACATTGGACCATGACAGACCCAAGTACATCTCCCAGGACTTTAAGTATGGGTCAGCAAAATAGTGATCATTTGTGGCATAAAAGCTCTCAGGTCCAACCGCGGCAATATCATTGATGCTGCAATTAAAAATACACACAATTATACACAGAAAGATAGCACACATTATAGGATTAGACATTGGTAGTCATTAAAGTCTAGCCTTAAAGTCAAAATATGGAATGGAGTCCTCACACCAACAGGGATAGCCCAGAATTACTATGACATCAGTCCTAGCCAATCTCCAAGGATAATAAGATCTGATCATTAATACTGAGACATGAAAATAATACTAGCTGTAGTATAAATGTAATGCTGTAGGGTGTGTGTGTGTTTGTGTGTGTATGTTTGTGTGTGTGTGTGTGTGTGTGTGTGTGTGTGTGTGTGTATGTGTGTGTGTGTTCAGTAAATAGTGAATTAAGCCAGAGATCATAAGCAGGGCAAGATGATTCAGCACACATGACACTGACTCCTATAAGTCCAATGGCTTGCTCATTGTAACAGGGAGTAAAAACATTGATCTGGTAGCACTGTGGTTCCAGCCTTATTAGCTGTGTGATCTAAGGGAGAATCAATCCTTTCGTATATTATGGCCTCAGTTTCCTTATCAGGGAAGGAAGGATGATGGCCTCTTCTATCATTTGCCGTGAAGTTTCATGCCTCTTAACTGAACCATTCCATGAGCAAGAACGTTCAGAAATAGGATGTTTGGCTCTTTTCTTTCTCATTAGGATTCTGTCTCTGTGATGCTGAAAACGTAAGATATATGAGTCTATTTTTCAGCTTTAATAGGTACAATAGCAAACACATAAGTGAGTCATTCCTTGCTGATTGAGGTGACAGAAGTTCCCTGGGGCCATGATCTGAGAGAAAATGATCTTTACTCTGCTGCAGAGTGCATAGCAGCAAATGCGTCAGCTCTGACGCAGCCAGGGCTCAGGAGTGAGTGAGATGGTACACAGAGCCTCAGTTTCTCATCTGTAAAGAGAGCTTAAACGATTTTCCCCTCCAACTCACACAGCTCATTAGAAAAGTCTGTGGTTGGAATCTCAACTGTGGAATCACGGTGGGAATTACAATGAGACAGAGCTGTCAGCTTTGCTGGGAGCCAGACTCCCCAAGTCTTCCATCAGCAGCAGCTCCTATTACCACAGTGGAAAACGTCCATGGAGGTATGATGAGTCTATGCAGGTTTCGGACAAAAACTGACAAGCTGCTCATATTTCTCTTTTTAAAAGCAGAGTTTAGAAATTAGTATGCAGCTCTCCATGGAAAAGGAGCAGATGGGAGCGGTTTGGAGCAATAGCTTTGAAATTTGATGTACTGTTTGAATCTGAGCCTGTGTGCTATGGTCACAACGTGGGGCCACAGCATATCACCCAACTTTGAGCCACTTCCTGAAACTCAGTGTTCTCAGTACTTTCTGTAGTTCGGCATGTCGGGTAAAGATGAAATGGAACAGTGAGTATAAAGGCCTTGCCATTGTGTCTGGCATACATAAAGGACCAATAATAAAAGTCATGATGTTGTTATTAACATGGTTAGCTTATTACAGGTTTAGTAATTCGAATATTAATACTATACAACCCTAAAATACAAAGCTACAAATGTGCATGACTAATCCTTCGGTAGAAAGAGCCAAATTCTAGTTGACTGTGGCACTCTGATTATTTGTGGTCTGGTTCTATGTTCTGTGCTACCAATCCACAATATTTTTACATGTGACCCAGAAAACAAATCCCTGTTCTGCAAAACTGGAAACACTGGTGACTAAAAAGAATAATAATCATAATAATTGTCATGATTTCTCGTGAGTCAGGCAGGGTGCTAGCTCTGGCTTCAAGCTAACCCCAGCTGTGTCAATGGCTGAGCTTGGAGGCAACTGCACAGATAGGCCAGGTCTCAAGAACACTTAAATCCACATATGCTGTCATAATAATGCCAAATTAAGAAGCTGTTCCCAAGCAGTCAATAAACCACGTGTTTAGGCCGTCTGCATACCAGATATATATATATATATATATATATCTCCTGTATCTCAGCCTGACCTCAAAATCCTTATGAGCTGAGGATGGCCTTGAGCTCCCAATGGCTGGGATTACAGACATGTACCATCATGCCTGCTGTATGTAGTGCTAAGGATTGAACCCAGGGTTTTGTGCATGTTGGGCAAGTATTCTTTCAACTGAGCTATACCCCATCTCCTGAAATACACTTGTTGTATAAATAGAAATTTCTACCTCTAACCGATTCTCTCCATTTGATCTCATCCTAGGTACGCAGAAACACTGGTCCCTACTTGGCCAATAACTAGTTAGTCAAGCTTTATCTAGTAATCTAACTGTTTTATACTCTGTTTCCTCATCATCACATCTGCCGAGTGAGGTGGGAGAGGGGATTCCCAGTTCAAACAGTGCATACCGGATGCCAAGACTTTGCCAGGGGCCTGCAACAAGTACAGATCTAAATGAACAAATACCAAGGTGGATGAATGCTGTTCTTAAATTATACAAGAAGGTGCTAGAATTCTAGAAAACCATAATAAAAGATATAAAAGTTATTGGGGAGATGATATTAGATTATCTTAAATCATTCAATGGGTCCATAGACCAATTCTTCATAGGCTAAGTGAGAAGGTTGACTTTGTGTTGGGTGGGCAACAACTGATATCTTCGGGTGTCTACTTTTCCCATGTGCTATGTTGTCCAGGAATCTAGCATGGAAGTCAGTATTAGTATAAATAGTGTACAACACACCACTAGTAGATGCTGTGTAAGGATGTCTAAGATGCACTGAGTTTGGGATCTTTTGTATATCTGACTGGAAAGAACAAGACCATCTGAGATTGGTCTTGTAAAGAAGCAGTTTTGTTTTGTTTTGTTTTTTTGTTTTTTAATTTCTTGAATGGCTTGATAGAGATCCTGAGGATGGCAGCTAAGCTATAGTGATCACCTAAAACGCGGTAGGTGAGGGAAGAAGGGAATGAGCCCGCTCTTAGGCCCGCAGGGTTTCAATAAGTTCTGAAGAAGAACATTCAGAAGAGTGGGGTCTGCCCTGGCCCAGATCAAAAGCTAAATGTAAGGGAGCTGTCTTCCACCATCAAGGGGCCTGTACATAGAAGGCACTGCAGTACCTAGGCAGAAGCTCATGTGTGATGGTTTTCAGATGCAAAAGCGATCTTGCCTCTTCTTGAAATTTAAACACCTCCACAGTGGACTTGGAGTCTGGATGGTTTACCACCAGTAGGTACACGGCATTGTCTGAGAGGAGATGAAAAACAAAAATTGAAGCATTAGTGAAGCTCTCAGCTGTCAGTTCCCTCTCCCCAAAGCAATTTCAACCCACCTCCAACTAGTACTTAGGATGTCAGGCAGATGGAATATTTTCATCTTTGTAGAGAAAAGCGTTTGTGATTGCTCCTAAGAAAAGTGGCTAAAGGAAAAAGTAGTGACAACCTCTGAAGACTCACAACTTCACAGGAGAGAAAAAAAAGCCCCGAACTTCAGAACGAACATCACCGGCACTGAAACTCCAGACAGCTTGTTAAGCTTTGATAGTTCAAGTGATCTTCGTGGAATATTAAGTTGAGGTAAAAGGATTTGAGGGTGTGAGAACTGGACCAGACAGTGAGCTTGCGTGGAATTTCCACAATGGACGGTGAGCTTTTGTGTAATTTCCACAGCAGATGGCGAACTCGCAGGTAATTTTCACAGTGGAAGATGGCCAATGCCTCAGGGAGAATGTCTGAGAGATAGAGGAGGACTTTGGGCATGAAAGAAAGTGCTCTAAGTGGTAAAGCAGATGTGGCCAGAGAAAATGTGATGCCAGGCTCCTTGCCTAAGTAGTGAGAAGGCAGTGGTGGCTCACTTTCTAATCCTAGTTGGTGGAGGCAGGAGAGTTGCTTGTTGGGCTACAGAGTAAGAACGAACATGTCTCAAGGAGAAGAGGAGGAGGATGAGGAGGAAGGCAAAAAGAGGAAGCAGTGGGGTATCTCTGGAAAACTCTGACATCATCAAATTGGTATTTAAAGGAAATTGATACACTATTTAGCAGATGTGAACAAAAAAGCCAGCTCAGATATTTTTGATTGACCCATTCAACAAGCATGTATTTTTCATTGGTGTTAAGTTTAGATACTGCAAAGGAATATTATCATATGATAAAGAACTAGAGGGTAATGTAGTGTCTTCTTCATCGCAGTTAGGGACCTTCTTTCCAACAGGATAGTATTAGAGCAGAGAGCTAAATGAAACAAGAGGAAACTGTGCAGAGATCTGGAGAAATAATATTCCAAGTTGAGGGAAGAGAATCTGCAGAAGCTCTGAGGCAAGAGGTCCTTGATATAGTCACTTAATAGCGAAGTAGTGATTAGAGCCCAGAGAAGTGAGGGATGTAGGGCCACGGAGGGGGTGTGCAGGAGCAGTCTTGCTGGGGATTGGGGTAGGATCTAGGTTTTATCAGTTGTGACCATCAACAAGTAAGGACATGGCTTGAGACTGCAGTAGGAACCCCATTCAGAAAGAGGAGCATCATGTTAACAGAATAACACTGACCACAAAAGGACAGGAGAGGACACGAGAGGCATTTGACAGGACACAGCAAAAGCCCTGGGGACAGCTTGCTGTGGGATGGTCTGTATGTCAAGTGTGTTGCTGATTGGTCAGTAAATAAATCACTGATTGGCCATTGGCTAGGCAGGAAGTATAGGCGGGACAAGGAAAAGAATTCTGGGAAGTGGAAGGCTGAGAGGGGACACTGTCAGCCGCCATCAGGACAAGGAAGATGTAAAGTACCGGTAAGCCACAAGCCATGTGGCAAAGTAAAGATTAATAGAAATGGGCTAAATATAAGAGTAAGAGCTAGACAATGACAGGCCTGAGCTAATGGCCAAGCAGTTTAAATAATATAAGAGTTTGTGTGTTTATTTTATAAGTGGGCTCCGGGACTGGCGGGACTTGGTGGCGGGAGCTGGAGAAAAGTTCTCCAGCTACAACAGCTGAAGAGCAAAGAAGTCAGACACCACATAAATGTGGGGATTAAACCAGGATTCATATTCTATATAGAAGATTCTCCCTTTAGAAGTTGATCCCCAAAATGTTTATAGATGATCCGTGTGCAAGAAGAGTGTCACCCTGGAACTGCTTGTAAAGAGGTAAAAAGGTGAAAACACCTCCTTATATACAAGCAAATGGTCAGTGCTCAGGACTCCCACACAACTGAATCCCGAGGGCCCTGAAATGCAGGCATAAAAAGAAGCCTGGCTCCAGTAATGAAAGGGAAAGCCACCTACCAAAGAGTTTGGTAACACTACACCAATTTTATTTTTAAAAGTATACACATGTCAAACACTGTATTTCTTTGCACCTAAAATGTTTAGGGAAATAAAATGGCAAAAGTTGGGTGAGTGTATAGAAAGATCATTGACAAGTACACACACACACACACACACACACACACACACACACACGTATATAATCATTTTTTGACATTTTTAGTTTAAAGTGATCATAGGAGAGGAACACAAATGGAAGTATCTAGGAAGATCCTTCAGCATGGGACTGAAAATCTAAAGGGAAAATAATGTTGATAACACATATTTGTGGATATTCTCCTAGAATATAGGCACAGACAGTGACACTAGGTTGAAATGTCTGGATGAGGGAAATAAGGAGGCAGCGAAATGTTGAACTGGGACTATGAGGAACTCTCAAAGAGTTGCAGTGACTGATTAAGGGGATGCTGTCAGGGAGAGCAGATGCTGCTCATAGAAGCTGGATTATCAGGTGGGGTGATGCTCTTGAAGGCGAAAGTGGGTAATAGAAAAAAGTTAGGTGGGAGGAAGGATGGAAGAAAGGGAGAGAGAGGAGGGAAGGGAAGAAGCGGAGGAGGGAATGGAGACAAAGAGCATAAATGAACATTTTTGTCACCTGGACAAGTCTTAACCATTGCCCCAGCCACCATCAAGCCGGCAGAATTCCATTCTCTGGGGCTGAAGCTTGTGCATTGGGATTTTTACATTTCCAGGTGTTTCTGTGTGTACCTGAATTTGAGAATTACCATACTGCAAAGGAAATGGCACCAAGCACCCAGGGAAAGGCAGTGAGTGATGGCACGGTGGGTGGGGGAGCAGGTGCAGCTGGAAGCCTCGAATGAAGATGAGCTTCTGAACAGTGAAGAGAGCGCCCAGGGATGGGCTGAGAAAGCAGTGCTGGAAAGAGGTGTCACTCTGTCTACCATAGCAATGATTCGGGGCTGGAAAAGCTGGCTGCAGATGCTTGCATCTTCCAATTGTTTGACCTGGAAAGCCTACTGCAGTTAAAGCTGTGTCTATAATTATTTTATAGACACAATGTGAATACTACTAGTCTGTGAAATCAGTGGCTTTACAAATCTGAGATATTTAGCATTTTCAGGCATTGAAATGATTTTAGTATTGCTTACTTAAAACAGGCGGTAAGGCAAAACCCATGAAAATTATTCATGACTAGCCTTTCATAGAATGAGAAGAAGTATTCATTGTTTGGCATACTTTCACCCTTTAAATTTTTTTATTCAATATTACCTTCATCTGTGAATGTACTAACTCCATGAGGGTTGAATGACAATTTATCCAACTTATTTCCTGTAATTTCTAATTCCAACACTGCTGGGTCCTTCTCATTCAAGTCCATCAGAAGTATTTTTCCAGGCTTATCGGGATCAAAACTTTTTATTCCAGGATATTTTAGTCCCTTAAAAGAACAGTGGAGAAAAAAGCAGGCGTATCACAGATACTTCAAGAGCCGAGAGGTGTTGATTGATATGTGTGTCCATGACAACTGCTCTGGGCCACAGGTGACCACAGGGCCACCTTGTAACTGACTGACTTGTATGACAGGCCCACTCTGGAAGCCAAAGTCTCCTTTACGGTTATCCCCTACACACCTCACATCACTTTCAGCCAAGTCCTAGGTGAGTACAACACAGCTCTCCGCCCCATGAGAGAGTAAGATGATCACCCATCTCATTTGAAAGTGGACCCTGCTCTACAGAAGGCCTAAGGAAAACTTAAATTGCCAGTCCCAGAAAATGTTCTAGAACACAGTAAAAGAGCAAACACTCACAGTACTTAGGAAAGCCAGTCCATTAGGGAGGATCTCTAAGTCTTCAGCACCTGTTTCTGCAGGAAGGAAGCAGAAGGGCAGATTGTTTCAAGGTTTTGCAGGAAGCTGACAATCCTTCTGCTTATCTCTTCTCACTTGAAAATGGGTCTGTATATGAGCTCCTGTTTGCCAGGTTCAGAATGAAGCTTTCCTTTCATTCAAATTGATGAATGTGATCATAAGAACATTAAAGAATGAATTTTAGCCAGGTGGTGGTGACACATGCCCTTAATCCCAGCAGTTGGGAGACAGAGGCAGGAGGATCTCTGTGAGTTCGAGGTCAGTCTGGTCTACAAAGAGAGTTCTAGGACAGCCAGGGCTGATACACAGAGAAACTCTGTCTGGAAAAATCAAAACCACAACAAAAAAATGAATTTTATATTTATTTGCAGAGTTTCATGTAACCCAGGCTAGCCTTGAAGTCACTTTGTAAATTGAGGATGACCCTCACAGGTGATGGGATGATAGATATGTGCCACTGTGCCTGGCTTGACTATATGGAATTTTAAAGAATATTAATATCATCAACAAGCACAATGACAATTTGCACTTCATATACTTGCTTCAAATTGATGGCTCTTTATCTCAGAATCAAGATCTCTCATATATATTTGTGAGTCCATGGAAACTCACAAAATATAAAACATTTGATTATTTGGAAAGAGTTGGTATTAGCCTAAACTCCTGAACTCATAAACTCCAAGTACATCATAGTTCCAAATCAATTAAACATCTGAAAACTATGTTAGAAATACAAGCAAATTGAAAATTTTTGTTTTTAGGAGGGGACATTTTGCTGATAGTTGGTAGCATGTACTTGCTAAGTATAAATACCAATAAAATATATTTTCAAGCGAGTTACCCCTTAAATACATTTAAATTTTAAAATTTTCAATTAATACAGAGACAAATGAAGTATTTGTGTTTGTAGTCAGACACAATGGGTGTGTGTATTTTTCAGATACTCAGGGATATTTGACAGCGATATTACACTTTCCGAGAAAAAGTGTTGTGCTGTAAGAGATCTGCTCATGTTTAAGAATCTTACCTAAATGAGTCTTCTTGACTCACTTTCTGCACTACCATCATCTCAGGCAAATAATCCTAAAAGCAGAAGCCAACAACCACTACCGAAATACAGCAAAAGCATGGATCTCAAATGAGTTGACCTCCACTAACAAAGCTAGCTGGTTGGCTGAAAAAAGATGCACACTTGAGCTCTGGAATGCTCTGAGTTGGTTACCAGGGGTTACTATTCCGCCACCTTTTTATCTTTGCTGACAGGTCTTGCCTCCCAGGATGGACACCAGTAATTATCTTCCCGGCTTCCTTTGCAGCTAAACATCAGCCTGTCCCCCAGCTCTGCCTAATGAGATCTAAGGGGAAATCTGATGAGAAGTTCTGGAAAAGAGTCTCCTCGCCAACAATCAAAGAGGGGGCACATGAAAAAGCCTTGTGGTAATTGCCTGTGAGAGCGTTCATTAAAAAATCATTCTTTATTTTAGGCTTTAATATTTTTCCTTCCTCTCCCTTCTGCCAGCTCCTTGGGTTTTGTTGCCATGAAACTATAGTTCTGGACATAGTTTTTGTTCTGTTGACCAAACAAAACCCAATAAAAATGGAAGCATCTTGGTAATAATACATGTGTGAGGTCAAAAGTCAAAGTGCATGGCATTTGTAAGCAACTCCTGACTCTGTATTACACTCCTGATTCAATGTTGCAATTTTGGACAAAACTGAACTGGAGCATTAGTAAAATATATAGTGAGATAATATCCTTGCATTTGAAATCTGGCACTTCCTCGTCTATATACATACCGACTCCTTTAACTAAATTGCAGTTAGGAAGGTCTACAGGAGTTACTTCACGGAGAGCATTTAATCTTCTTCTAGAAGGGAGAAAAGAATAAAATATACATAAAAGATTCAGAAGGTAGAGATGAGGCATAAAAGTAAGTCCACAAAGTTCTCCTTAACTGTGTTTTGCCTTGGGTATCCCCCCTGAGTTAGTATTCCTGGGCAGCTGTGATTCTTCAAGACCAGTGGGGACCCCGAGGTACAACACAGAGTTGAGTGAGGACAGTTGTGTGCAGAGAAGGACAGATGCATAAAGAGGCACGTGGTGTTCTCCAGACTCTGTGCACTTTGGCGGGAACTATTCCATCAGTTGTACTTGAATTCTGCTGTGGAAAGTTAGATTGAATTACAGCAAAGCTCCAGTTAACGCCACTGATGTCTGAGAGCTTCTCATAGGAAGAGCTTGCTATTTCTCTAAACATCTAGACTCTAAATACGTATGATACTTCATAGTTCCAAATCAGTTAAATATTTGAAAACCATACAGTAAATACAAGCAATTCCAAATGCTTACATTAAAATATGGGGATACCTTCCATATAACTCAAGAATATGTATTTTCTCTTCTGTCTGGCTCTACGGCCCAGATGAGGTATTTGCTTTTTAGATATGAAAATGCAGGTGTGTTTTAAGACTATTTATACAACTTCAGAAAGTCATTTTCAAGGACAGCACGCAAAAAGGCATCACACATGTGGGCAAGCACCTATATGTAAACAGACATATTTACATATTTATACATATATGTAAACAGAGGAAAAGAAACAATTTATTGAATCTGAGGACATAAGCATCATGGGGAATATTTGAGTGAAGGACGAAGGAAAAATGAACAAATGTGAGAATGAAGTACCAGCAGGCTCCTGAACAGAGCAAAGCCATTGCGGTGGCATTTGGAAGAAGCCAGGAAAGCCTGACAAGTTATGCAGCTTCTAGAACAAATAACCTAGGACAGCCTTGCTAAGTAGTGACAATTAGCCCAGAGTCCCTGGCGATTTTAGTTGACTGGCAATGAGCTGGGAGCTTCTCTTCTTACCTTGTTGGCAATTTAGTCTCACAGAAGATGAGCCAGGAGTGAATAAACACTGTCACTATATAAAATGTCCTCACTGTGACTACAAATGCAAAGGACAGTAAGAACTGAGGGTGTGTCCTTTCTTCAGAAAAAAGAACTGAGATATTTCTACCCTCGTGTTAGTGGCTGTCAATTCCATAGTCTAGGACAGTCTGGACAAATGAGGTATAAGTGCAGGTGAGTATTCTCCTCTGTGATAGCACCTGAATTTGTCCCAGTGCAAGACCAGAACGGAAACCCACAGGGATGGATGAGAGAGAAGCAGACATAATCAAACAGATGAGAAATGCAGGGCATGCTGGCAGGCCATGCTCCCTCAGTGACAGGAATCAGCTCAGGAAAAGTTGCAATCTGTCCTATGACTTGGGAATCTAAGAAGCATGTCAGAAATGGAAAATTGAAAAAATGCCACTGGACTACAATTTGACATTGTCATCATAAAAGCTTATGATAATGAAATGAAAAAAAAAATGATACATCGATGGCTTACCAGCTTTTCAGACTGAGAGCCGTATTAGGAAAAGCATTTTAGATGATGCAGACAGTGTCTGTGCACAACCTAAAAACAATAGCAACAACAACAACAACACACACATGCACACACACACACACACACACACACTTGAAACAAGTTTCACAACATAATCCTCCTAATCCTTAGAACACATGCTTTTCTTCTCCTCTGGTAGGGCTTGAAGTCGGGGCTTTGCACATGAGAGGCAACACTTTACCTCTGAGCTGTATCTCCGGCCCCATGTGGTATGTTCTTAGTTCTTAAGGGGTTTCTTGTTTGTTTTGTTTTGTTTTTTCAGCTCCACTCAATTTAAAATGTTGGTCATGATTTCCTATGCTGATATTGTGACCTGCCACTAGGAAAAACACTTTTGGGGAAAACAGACAGTGAATGTTTGTGGAGTGCCTCAATAAAGGACAAAGGACAGGTTCAAGATATTAAGAACAAAGGTCAGAGCACAAGGCAAAGGGAGTCACAAAGAAGAACTTCAAGCACGTGAAATCACTGAATGGGTTAAACCTTGTGGAAGGAGCCAGTGATTTTTAGAGTCGAAGCACACAAGAAGAGTAAGGTGGTACCTGGCTCCCGAGGTCCATCGAGTACAACGGGTTTACACCGGACAGAGAGAAGCCAATTGACTCGGCCGTTCCTTCTCATCAGACTCGTCACAGCGAGTCGGAGCCCAAAGCAGGCAAGGAGAGAGGAGGTCTGCACCCACTTACTCTGGGTGCCAACTTATAGTCCAACCAAGCCAGATTCCAACAGGATGTCATTGACGGCTCACTTCCGGTCCTGCATGTGTCCCCTTTTAACTCTCAAACACCCCTCTCTGGTATTCTTTTCCCTAATTACGGATGGCTAAGATTAAGCAGTTAAGAAGAGGCTAAGCCAAAGTTGGAAGACAAACACGCAGGCCAATCTGCCTTCAGCCCTCTCACTGGGCACGGTTTACAGACGGCACCACTGCGGAGACAAAGGTGCATCCGAACACTCATCCACCCGCAAGCCTGTGTCTAGCTGTCAGCTTTGTGGCCGCTCTTACACTATTAGGAAATAGCTTGTCAAGGACAAGTGTTCTGGATCTCATAAATAAAGTTCAATGTCAGAGTTGTGTCCCTGATTCTGAAGCCTCTGAAGTCCATCCAGAAATCACATAAACTTTGCTGTGAGCTGTTCTGTACAAATAGACACTGACTCCCTGCCAAAGAACACTAGACTCTTAAGCTATGGTAGCATTCTGGGGCCCAGGTACTTCCGTGTACTATCAAGCATTCCTCATTTGTCTGGATTTCTTTATGAAGGCTACTGCGTGCCAAACCCCATGCTAAGGTCACTTACACATACTTCCTTATTTAATCCTTCAAGCACTTTTCAAAATAAAGATTCATGTTTTCCAAGTTGGGGGTATAGCTCAGATAGAGGACTTGCTTGGCATAGTCAAGATCCTGGGTTCAATCACTACCGCATCCTCTCTCACTCTGTCTCTGATTCTCTCTCTCTCTCTCTCTCTCTCTCTCTCTCCCTCTCCCTCTCCCTCTCCCTCTCCCTCTCCCTCTCCCTCTCCCTCTCCCTCTCCCTCTCCCTCTCCCTCTCTCACCTTTTCCTTCTTCTATATGTGAAAACATCGAACACCAGGCCATTCAGATGTGACCCCTTAATTTAAAAGGTACAACACAGACAGGATATCAAGTCTCAAGATTCAAAACACTCTGTTTCCTACTTGTCCTTTGTACCCTTTTCATTAGCCTACATTTTTTACTTCACTTTGACTGTCCTTCTCCTCATCATCTATAGCTTGTTTCTGCCTTCCATAGCCTCCTGTGGTCTTTGGTGATGGGATCAGTAGCTCCTTCATTCGTTTTCATGGACCATGACATAAATGTCTACCAAGCCCCTTATCATGCTGCTTTTTAATAATTAGTTTTTGGTCTTGTTGCTCCCTCTAAATTATTAAATTGGTGAATAATGCTACATGACATTACTTCCAATGTGGCTTCCAATGTGAACATAGAACTTGTAGAGGAGGGAATTCAGCTGATGTCTGCTGAACTGTTCTGTAGCACTCTTAGTCTAGTGCATCAGACAGAGAAGATGGTAAAGATATACTGATGGGGCCAGCAGGTCTGGAAGACAATTCAGCCTTAGCCATAGTGTCAAAACTTAAGGTAATATTCAAATATTATATAAACTCTCTCCAACATGCTCATTTGTTGAAGGTATGGTTTCAGTGCAATGCTCAGAGATGGGGCCTTTAGGAAGTGATTGGGTCATGATGGTGTTGATCTAATTGATAAGAGCAATGCATTCATGGATCTATAATTGAATGGATTCTTTGGAGATCATGGACACTATGGAAGGTGGGCAAGGTTGGAGCAAGTGGGCCACTGGGCCTGTGGATTTGAAAATCTATCTTGTCCTCAAGCATTTTATTTTGGTTGTTTCTCTCTGCTTAAGGGCATCATGTGATAAGTAGCTCTCTGTCCCCTGTTATTACCATCCTATGGTAGTTTGAATGGAATTAGCTACCATCGGCTCATAGGGAGTGGCACTATAAGGAGGTGTAGCTCTGTTGGAGTATGGTGTGGCCTTGTTAGAGGAAGTTGTGTCACTGTGGGAGCTGGCTGTGAGGTGTCTTATGCTCAAGATACCACTCAGTGTCACGGTCACTTTTCTATTGCCTTCTAATCAAGATGTGGCCAGCACCATGACTGCCTGCATGCCACCATGCTCCCCGCCATGATGATAATGGACTGAACCTCTGAAATTGTAAGCCGCCACCTCAATGAAGTGTTTTCCTTTGTAAGAGTTGCCGTGGTCATTATGTCTCCTCACGGCAAGAGAGACCCTAACTAAGATATACCTCCTCATCCTGATCTTCCTTACAGCAGGCTCACTGCTGTGAACCAAACCCCATAGGCTTCAACTCCCAAAACCCAGAGCCAAATTAAGTCTTTTTTGTTTAACTTGTTTCTCTCAGGTTTTTCTTACAGTCACAAAGGGTCTGACTAACACACCAAGTATCATTCACTAGACTCGTGCCGTGGATTTCTGAGGTCACTTACGACAAGTGTGAAAACGAATGATTACAGGGAGCTCATTACGTGCCTGGTTTTGTATACCCTAGTGCGATGTGTGTTATTGTCCCATGAGTTTCAGGTACAGAAACAGGCTTGTAACTTTTCTTGGCATTCACATGATAAAATAAATCGAAAGTTGCAGAAATGAGAGCTTATCCATGTTGCTGGGAATCCACTCCCATCATTGCCTAGAGGACATACTACCTAGCGTGAGTGTGAGGTAGCAGAGATATGTCGAAGAATTAACGCTAGCTTGGTCACAGAGATCCTACATGTTGTGGTGGCAAATCTAGGCAGGAGGCTTTTTGGTTCTCAGTGTCTCACATCTTCAAGGAATGTTCTGTGTTGTCCTAGGCATTCTCTAGATTTCTATGATAAATACCATGAAAAGCCACATGCCCGAACTGACTACAGAGGTGAAGCAGAACCCTAGTTTCTTCCTCTCTGCCTCTCCCATATCAGATGTTCAGGAAATCCTGCAAGGCACAGGCTGGTCCTGAGCAGATTGCTGTGACCTTCCTCCACCTTCTCATGTGCACACCACACCCCTACCCACATACAGTCCATATCTGAAGAAGCCTGTATCTACTCTGAGGTCAGGGCTTGCCATCATGTGTTGATATGACACAGTCACATCTTTTCTCTTCCCTGGCCGGCAGATTCATGATCTTCCTAAGGTCAGGTGCATTGTCTCCAAAATAGGAGTAGGTCATTATCCATCCCTCAGGCTCTGGTTCCAGAAAGCAAGGTTTGTGTGTCCTTTACAGAGCAAACAAATCTCCTGCGGTGGGGGCTTTTGCTAAGTACTACAGATCAGATTCCATCATGGAAATTGGGGCCTGAGACTCTGCTTATCCAGGGAGGTCTTGGGTACCTCCGACACCCATGGATCCTCGTGTGTGTTGAGGCTTTAGAGCTTCTGGTCAGTGGGTGTTGTGTCCCTTCTTTCTCCTGTCAGAGATCTTCCAGGAGACTGCACACAATTCCCAGTCTGTAATTTAACTGATTTTTACAACAGTTAAAAGCCCAAATCAAGTTATAGAGATGGCTCTGTGGTTCAGATGCTTGCTACAGAAGTATGAGGACCCATGTTCTCACCCTTGGCACCCATGTAAAAAGCAGGATGCAGCAGTATACACCTGTAATTCCACATTGCAAAGCAGACAGATAGACCTCTGGGGCTCCTTAACTAGACAATCTCGGCAGTCAGGGAGCTCTAGTTTCAGTGAGAGACCCTGCCTCAAAAAAATGAGGTCGAAGCTGGGTGGTGGTGGTGCACACCTTTAATCCCATCACCCAGGAGGCAGAGCCAGGTAGCTCTTTGTGAGTTTGAGGCCAGCCTGGTCTACAGAGCGAGATCCAGGAAAGATGCAAAGCTACACAGAGAAACCCTGTCTTGAAACCCCCCCCCAAAAAAAAATGAGGTCGAGAGTGATGGAAGAAGATTTCTAACACCAATCTCTGACCTCCCCAGGTGCACACATGGGCAGGTACAGCCATACACACACAAACATATACTATACATGCAAGTTTTTCAAGCCCAAATACTTTTCTAATATTTTGTGATTTAAGAAATAATAATTTACAAAACCCAACTCTGTGGGTAAGAATTCTAATTAGTCCATAAGATTATATAACTGTTTAATCCCAACAGTCCATGTTGATTAATTTTTTACTTCAGAGTAAATAACACAATAGTATTGACTAAGCCTTTTGGAGTAGGATGGTGTCTAGACTTTGAACCCTTATGAAAAATTATCCTGAAACTTCACACACATTCTCAGCCTCCAGCCCATTAACACCCTGGTGGGTTATTAAATGCTTTCAAGGGAAGTAGGAACAAATACCACTGAATAGCTACTGAGTCCTGGGCTCCTTGTTGGCAATTTTCTATATAAGCATATGCCACTATGTCCAGTTTATTGGAGCATTCAATGTTAGAGATGAAAAATGATTTGCCCAAGATACCTTGTTCAAAGCAAAACCAGGCCAGTATTCACAAGCATGATGCTCCAGCCCAGCACCCATTGGAGTGTGTGGACCACACCAGGGAATAGTTCCTTCTATGTGGGCCAGTCCACAAGCCAGCTTTCTGTCTGTCTCCCTCAGTGGAGCCTCAAATTGAGATTCTCTAAGTCAGGAAGGTTTGCTACATCTGTAGATTTTCCTGTTAAGAACCTGGAGCTACTTTAGGGTGTGGAGGTGCTTCTGGAGCTGGCGGAGGTGGAGACCACAGCTCTCACCCCACTCACACCACTCATCCACTCACCCCACTCACTCACCCCACTCACTCACCCCACTCACACCCCACTCATCCACTCACCCCACTCACTCACCCCACTCACACCCCACTCATCCACTCACCCCCTCACCCCACTCACCCACTCACCCCACTCACCCCACTCATCCACTCACCCCCTCACCCCACTCAGCCCACTCATCCACTCACCCCACTCACCCCACTCATCCACTCACCCCACTCACTCACCCCACTCATCCACTCACCCCCTCACCCCACCAAACTTACTGATAGGAAGACTGGTGATTCTTGTAGAGAGCCAGCAGCAGCCCCACAAAGGTGAGCCCTATCAGCTTGGCCATGGCCTGAGTCAGACGGACAGACTGAGAGTGGACAAGTGCAGGGACTCTGATCAATCCTGAGGCCTGCAGCCCAGAGGCTTGGACAGCTCTGGATTGGCCAACCTGAGCTTGCCTGAGGCCGACCCTGGTGCCACAGCTCTAGGTCAGCCAGAGTCCTCCTGCTGCACTGTCCTGGCCAGGTGCTTCATTCCTCTTGTCCACCCCAGCCCATCCCCCAACTTTAAGGAGAGAAAAGCAGAACAGGTGCCTAAACTGATCGGGAGGGGATTAAGTAAGTTGGAGGAAACAGAGAGCCATGGGAAAAAAAAATGAGCCAGAAAGGTGAGCCGTTCACTCACTTTGTGCCAAAAAAAAAAAAAAAAAAAAAAAAAGTCCTAATCCTGTGGCTCAGCAGGGCTCAGAACTTCATCATGATAGCTGCCAATTACCAACACAGAAGAGAGGGTTGCGGCCGGAGCCCCTAAGACCCAGGCTGTTCTCACCAAGTGGCCCATGGAACCATGGAACTCTTGCGATGCAATGCCATCATTTCAGAGTATCACCTTCTCCTGGTGCCACTTCCGCATGTACAGCTCTCTGAGATATAATACTCCACCATTCAGCAGCTCCCTTACTTGGCTGGCATTACACTGAGTATCAGCTATGTACCAGACACTGTTCTAGATGCTAAGAGGAATGACAAGTCTCTATGGGGCTTACATCCAATGAGGGCAGTCAAAGAAATCATCACTGCGGGGATGAGCCAATGAGATGGCTCAGAATGTAAGGGCACGTACACTGCCAAGGCTGGCCACCTGAATTCCATAACTGGGACTAGTGTGGTGGAAGTAGACTTGAATGATACAGCTTGTCCTCTGACCTCTGTAGATACACACACACACACACACACACACACACACGAGAGAGAGAGAGAGAGAGAGAGAGAGAGACAGAGACAGAGACAGAGACAGAGACAGAGAGATACAGAGACAGAGACAGAGAGAGACAGAGAGAGAGGAAGAGAGGAAGAGAGAGGGAGAGACAGAATATAATTTAAAGAAACATCAAAGCCGGGCGGTGGTGGCACACACCTTTAATCCCAGCACACAGGAGGCAGAGGCAGGCAGATCTCTGTGAGTTCAAAGCCAGCCTGGTCTACAGAGCAAGTTCTAAGACAGCCAGGGCCGCACAGAGAAACCCTGTCTCTAAAAACCAAAAGAAAGAAAGGAAGGAAGGAAGGAAGGGAGGGAGGGAGGGAGGGAGGGAAGGAGGGAGAAAGAAGATCAAGACAGCATTTATGTTGCCGTGGATAGTGACATGTACACTGAAGATACGCACATGGGCCATGGAGAAAAACAGAGCTTGGAAAGAGGGGAGTGCAGGGAAAGAGGGGCCAGTTAAGATGAAATTAGCAAGGGAAAGGAAGGTACAGTGGAGGAGGCTCCACACTCATCTGCTCAGTGCTCTTCTCTCCACCGTCGGGACTCTTTGCTTGACTTGAGGCTGGTTCCTCCCTCTGCTCTGCATCCCTTTTCTTCTCAAGTCATTTGGTCCCGTTGCACTTTCTCTCTTCTGCAACATTCATCTCTTTCCCCTTTCTAGAATATTCCCATCGGAGGCCAATGTGCTTTAGTTATCACCCATAATTCTCAAGGAAAGCCTTTGACTTTGTAACCTAACCACTGCCCTGCTTTTCTGCTCCCCTGGGAACACCCGCTGTCAGACTTGAGCTTCTGTGTAACACACTGAACCACCCTGCAGGAGGGTCCACTGGAAAGGGAGGATGGCCAGCTACTACGTGCCTTCTTGCCATATCCACTGTGGAAGAAGATGCAAACGAAGCATTCTTGGACCTTCTAGGAAGGACTAGCTACCAGCTGCATGAGGCTAAGGCATTGTGGGAGACGACACATGGAGCAGAACCATCTGCCTGAGAGAAGAGGGCCATCATCGTCTCCAAGAGGGGAAAGTGTTTTAACGGAAACAATAACCTGCGTCCAGTATGATAGTGCGCTGGGCACTATTGAAAGAGAGAAGGAGCCACTGAGTTTGATGATGCAATGCTGTGGATGGTTTAATTTAATTCTGCGGCTGAGACAAGGAACTCCTGCCATGTTAGAATGGGTTAATGAGAGAATGGAAGACTGGAGACATTTCCCTAACCGTTTTCTTTGTATGTGTGTGAGTGTGTGTGAGTGTGTACATGTGTGCTAGAGGATGAGTTCTGCTGCACATACAGAGGACAGAAGGCAGAAATCTAGTGTGTTTATCCACTGCATGCTTTTTTGTTTTAATTAATTAATAATAACTTATTATTGTGAGAGTGTAGTGCATATGTAATGGGAAAGCTATCCAGCTCTATAACCATCTTAGGCTGATGAACAATTAAGGAATTTAGGCATGGCTCAGCAGGCTGCCTGGCTGACATTCCAGGAAGGACATTTAGCAATCCCTCCAAAATAAATACAAAATGAATCATTTTTAAAGCTTTATTTTCATATATTTATTTTGAATGTCTGTGCGTGCGTGCGTGCGTGCGTGCGTGCGTGCGTGCGTGCGTGTGTGTGTGTGTATGTACATGTAGGCCCGGGGAGGTCAGAGAACAAATTGTAAGAGTTGATTCTCTCCTTCCTCCATATGCGCCCTGGGTCATTAAACGCGGTGACAGGTACCCTCCCCAGCTGAGCCATCTCATTGATTCCCCCAAAACAGACCTTTTGATCTACCTCTGCTTGCCACGTCTCTCCAAGTTCTTCATGCTTCAGTGGTGACCCTAGACATTCCTATCCTCTATCTCGTTTTCTGCAGACCTTCTTACATCAAATGAACCCATCATTTCAGCTGATAACAAATATTAAGGCAAAAGTCCGGTCTTCCCAAATCCATGTTCAAAAAATCAGGGTGTAGTGGTATGTTCCTATAGTCCCAGCCCTGTGTGGGTAGAGCCAGGTGGATTTCAACTTTTTGAGTTCAAGGCCAGTGGGATATGCTGCCTCAAATAAAAGAGGCACCTGAGGAGCAATGCTTTCATTGCCCTCTGAACTTAACATGCATGCCCACACATGTGCATATGCACCTGCACGCATATGGTACTTGCACACATATAAATTTCCACACAAACCCCAAAATTGGCCTGTTCCAAACAAGTCTCTATTAGGTATCTGTTGTTGTATTTTAAAAATTAGTTTATGCTTAACCTAATAGGTAAAAATAATGTTAGCCGGGAGTTTTTCAAAGATTTCCCCAAACACAGGCAACTGCCCGTGCTCTGGGTTGCCCACCAGAACTTGATAAGACCCTAGTGTTGAAGAGGCCACATAGTTTGGTCACAGGACATAGAGAAATCAAATTGCTTCTGACAAGGAAGTGTCCTTGCTAGCTAGCTCTCACAGTAGCAGGAGGTGCTGTGCAGGCTGGAGCAGGGGGAGGAGTCCCAGCACTCTACGCCAGTTGTGAACACTGTGAGTTACTATAGCAGCTGGCCGGACAAGATACATAGACGGGTGCAATCATAGCGTAAGTGCTATCGGAGTAACCAGATGTTTTCTGATTGCGTTGAAGGACTGCTCCACAGGAAGAAATACGTGCCTGTCCCAGCCAAGAGCCCATGACTGCAGAGCTCACCAGCCCCAGGAGGGAACCCACTACCATACTTTTGCTAAATGGAGAGAGTATCAAACTGCTATCCAAATGCTTATCTCTGTACCTGTATAGCATTGCAGCTCCCAGACCTCATTGGAGAAATTCCTTTGTGCAGTCAACCTTGGTTCAAACGGAAATTCTCAGCTGGTCAAAGTGCAGAGAATAAGTGTCTAGGGAGTACTTAGCCACAGATAGCCCATGACCAATAGGATCTTACCACCAGATTCTAGTGGACAATGTATATCGACAGACATGTATATCAATAGCTTCCCTACAAGGGTCAGGCGTCATCTCAGAAGAGAGAACCCAAAGATTTTAAGAGTCCAAAGTCAGGAAGTGCTGATGTGAAGCAGTGTCTTCTGAACATCCCAGGACCACAGCACATATAAACTCGTAGAAACTGTGGCTGCCAGCCCAAGACGAGATGTGTGCAAGGTGAAGCCAGGCAAAAATTCCAGCGTGGAGGAGGTGTTTATGAGGTCACACCCCCAGCTAAGGAGTTACTGACAATTGATGGCTGCTTGAGAAAGGAGACTCAATTTTCCTTAAGACTGTGGCCCTGGTAGGTGGACTTTGCTCCAGCTGGTGGCCCCACACCCATGAGTATATGTCACCTAAACCGGACTTGGATTAGAAAGAAAAGGAAAGAGAAGATGTGAAGTTGGAAGTGATAAAGGATGGATCTGGGAGGAATTGCGGGGAGGGGGTGAATATGATCAAAATTCATTGTATGCAATAGGAAGTTTTCAAAGAGTTAAGATAAATATTATATTAACATTTTAAAAATTACAGGGCTGGCTAGGCTTTCCCCCCTAAGATTATACAAGCACTAAGCAGTTGCTGGAAATGAGGATGCTCTTCTGTGGAGCTGCCTCCAAACTGGGTCACGATCCAGCTACATAGCAGCCGTCATGTGTAATCACCTGTGCTGGACTGAGCTTTTCACTACAATGTCTGCCCTTGGGCCGTCCATGTTCCTTTAAGTTACCCCAGGGAACTCATCAGCTCACCCAGCCTAAACAATGATGTATCTTTGTTATCTCTTAATATCTGCAGATAAGTAATCCAGGCACAGGCAGTTTTCGCCACATCACTCAAGCAGGTGGCAGACCTGGCAGCCATGGTTGAGGAATCTTCAGAAAGTTCAGCTGAGGTAGTGGCACAGAAGTGAAGTCAGCCTTCAGGGTAACTCACATGGTTCCTTGCAGATGTTCGTCCCTTGCCTCATAGGCTTGTCTCCAGAACTATGGCAGAACAAGACAGCTATTCTCTCTTAAAGTGAGCTGTTTTTCGGAGTGAAATAGCAAGCCACCCTGAACCCCCATCAGAAGCCCCATCTTTTAAAAGCTTAAGGTTCAAAGTGACATCTGAAGCTCCAGTCCACATTCAGGGGCAGAAATAATGAAGCCCCACCTCCTGAGGGGAGGCATACAGAAGTTGTACACAGGTATCTTGAAAACCACCACAACTCCTGAATAACTCTCCTCTCCGATCAGCCCACCTCTGCGTGTTCACGGCTGCCCCTGTGTTCCAGTCACCGTCTCCAGGCTGGAACAACCCATTCACTGTTCTCTCCCTAATCCCCCAACTGATTCTCCTCACTATAGCACAAGAAATATTTCAAAAACGTAAATCAGATTATACCAGTTCCTTGCCTCAGATCTTCTGCCCCTCCCACAGCTTCTGGTTTCACGTTCCTGTCACGTCCCACAAAGCCCCACAAGACATGGCCTGTGCTTAGCCCTCTAATTTCTTCCCAGTCCCTCTGCACTGTGTGCCAGCTACCTCGCTTCACACTTCCATTCCACATGTGTGTCAAGCTGCTGTTCTTCTTCCTTAGCTTTGCTGGGTGTTGACTGGAACACTCTGCCCTGGCCCTCACTTGCTCACGGACTGACTGTCCCTTGCATTGCCTTCTTGCCATTCAGGGATTAGCTTGCATGCTACTTTCTCTGGCGGACCTTTCCTAGTTTCCCTAGCCACAGTAGCTGCGCCCCCTCTTCCCTTCAACGCCCCCCCACTCACCCACCCCACCCCATCCACCAACCAGGCTCTAACGCCAGGCTCTGTTTCCAATGTAGAGTTAGTAGTGGGGATAATAAACTTCGTATGCTGGTTGGCAAATAGGTAAACAGCCACTTCCTCAAGCTCCACAAACAATCTCCCACAATTTTGACCCTTCTACCACTTCTGAGGACTCCTGTCTTCATTTCACAACAACCGGCAGCTGGGAGGCTATTGCCTGAGACAACAGGTTCTCTATGGTGTTACTTCCAAATAGCACTTCGTTCAGTTGTGACGACAGAGGCTGTGCCGTGCCTGTGGCTCTGGCCTCTGACCACACCTCTGCTCCTGCAATCCTCCTGCGTATTCATTTGCTCACCGGCCTACAGCCGGACTTTTCTCACCAACCTGTGAACTGTGGGGGGAGGGGCATCACCCCCAACTGACTCGCAAGCGACTCTCTCTCATCTCCTACAGCAGCTTCTGGCACCCCACAGTGACTCAAACATTTGTGAAGCATGAAGGAATGTCAAAGGACTAGGATTAATGGATTGAGGAGCTGGTGAACAGGGGCAGACCAGACATGCCACTTGCTGTCCCTTAGCCCAGCTGTCCTGTGGCCAGCAAAGAAGCCAAGGGGTCCTGCTAGCACAAGGAACTCTCTCAGGTTCTTGCTGGCTTCTCCTGTTTGTGTCCTTTCAACCCATCTTCTCTCCCTTTCCTTGCCCACCCTGCTTATCTCTTCCAAAGCCAAGAGCAAGGTTGGTCTAAAGCAGTCTGCAGAACGCTGTGTGTGGGCTGAGATCCAGTGACAGAGATCCTTCTTCCTTGTCTTGCTGTGACCTCCACACTGATCTTCCTCTGGGTCCTCCCATCCCCCTGACCTCCCACAGCTCTCACAGGTGGATTCACCTGGAAGAAAAGGAGGAGAGGTAGCTTCCCAAGGTAGAGAGTGCTCTCCCAGTCTCCCATCTCTCACATGGGAGAAGTGCACTTCATCTCAAAACAGATGATATCTTGAAATGTGGCCCATCCGACTGAGGTCTGGCCTTCACTATTCTCAGTCCTCTTGGAGATTAATCATGGGGCCTGGAAAAGTGAGGAGGTCAATTCAGTCCCTATCTCTATTCCCAACCTGTTCCTTTTCTTCTCCGAAGTTCCCATAGTAACAAGATTTCCAGCGCAGAAGGTGCTTCCAGAATCAGAAGAGGTATGTCAGCTGTTCTTGGAAGGAGCTGAAACTCCTAAAGACAGGGACATGATGGGAGAGTGGAGATTTCAATAGATCCATGGGAAATACAGCATACAGGGAATAGCAAAGCTGCTTCACATTCTCGCTTGTTTTCAGAGGGAGAATTATGCTCAATTTTTGCTGGAACAAGTAGGGAACCATTAATCCAGAATGAAATTCTTAGAGTTTTAAAGAACTGTAGATTATACAAAACACCTCTATCACCTTTCAGAGGCCAATGATTAAGAGCCAGGAAACATGAATTAACAAAGGCCCATTGAGGAAAACATAATACATAAACACAGTGAAATATTATACAACATTTAAAAAGAAAAAATCCTGTCATCTGCAAAATACAGATGATCTAAAAGACATTACGTTAAATGTAATATCTCAGGTGAGAAAGAGAAATAATGCATGATCTCACTTAAATGTAGTATCTAAAAACACTGAATTTATAGGAGTAGACAGTAGAAATGGTAATTACCAAAGGCTGGGTGGAGATTGGTTGGAGAGATATATGTCAAGGAATATATGATTTCAGTCATGAGGAAAAAATAATTAAGAGATCTATAGTACAAATTGGTGACTATAGCATGATACTGTTTTACTGAAAATTGGGAAAAGAATAGATGTTGATTATTGTCACCACAACCAAAGGTTAAGCATTAAACTTGAGGCATATGTTTCAGCAGTGTGTACATACCACAATGCATCACCTAGTACATGATGGATATAAGTAAGCAATTTTTGTTTGTCAATTGAAAATAAGTTTACAAAAGAATAAATGCAGGCTCTGTTCAAAATGGATTTTGTTAGGATTTGGTCCTTATTTACGTCCTTTAATTACGTCATCAGCCTTCGCCGGCTTCCCAGCCTAAAAAAGCGGTTGAGCCCTTTGTGGGCTCTCTCTCTCTCTCTCTCTCTGTTCCCTCTCCTTTCCGCTCCTTCCCCCCCCCCCCGTCAGTCCCCCTCTCTCCCTCTCCCCCCATGTCTCTCTCTGTCTGTCTGTCTCTCTTTCTCTCTCTCTCTCTCTCTCTCTCTCTCTCTCTCTCTCTCTCTCTCTGTCTTTCTCTGTCTCTCCCCCCCCAATAAAGTTCTAAAAAGGTAACCATGGCTATGATTCTTTTAATTAGCACGCTCCTCCGCCGGCATGGCCGCCGCGGGCGGTGACCAGCCACGAGGGGCAGCACCGCTGGCATAACCAACATTGGTGATAACCAACATTGGTGCCGTTCAGTGACTCGGATACACCACCGAACACCGAGGACCTGCTGACTGCTGCTGCTTGCCGCCTCTTCCCCCATCCAGCGAGACCGCGAGACCGAGAGACCGCGCATGTCCCTCGCCGCCTCTGCTGGACCCCCACACCGCTACCGCCATGATTCTTCACCACAGTAAGTCCGCAGTTCTCGCGGCGTAGTCCGAGCTATATTCTTTGCGACGGACACCCTGGGAGTCGTCCTCGAGTTGCACCAACAACGGCACATTTTTGTTTCTGACGAGAAAGTAAATGATGTCTTGGTCTACCGGGTGGATCAAGTTGGTGCAACGGCAGCCCTTCGCATCCCTTGACGAAGAGGATGGCGAACTTGAGCTGATTCATGGATCTCTCTCCACTCTTTGGGGACGCCCAAGATTGTAGTCTGATCCCGGTTTGTTATTTTAATTTTTTATTTTTTCTCTCGGCTACAGCCATGGGACAAAAGGGCGGATACATTGGCGGATAGGGGCGGGCACTGGTAAACCTGGCCTCATAACAGCGTAAACCTGGCCACATAACAGAGTCGCGGGAACTTCTGCCAAAAACGGGCAAATAAGAGTTACTTTATCTCCAAGCTTTCTGCTAAAGTTTTAAACCCTTCTCCTTCCCCACTTTTGCGTCTCCACGTGTAACCTTTTCTGTCTGACTTCCGCCGGTGGTGGGCGGGCTCAAGTGGGCGGGCTTAGGCGGCTTCTACGACTTGCCCTAACTCACCTTAACTCCACCCACTCATTCTCAAACTGCCTTGAGAAGCACAGACAGGTCTGGAAGCGGCTAAAATTCATACAAATAAGTTTACAGTAGTCAGGATGGCTCAGCCAAAAATATTCAGCTTATAGCCTCAGACAAGTCTTCCGGAAAGTATCGGTTTATAGTCTGCCTCCTGGCAGATCTTCCAAAAGCTGTCCTTAAGCCATCGATCAGCAGGAAAAAAAAAAAAAATTCAGGACATAGAGTAAAATCCGTCTCTTGTTCCCCAGACCTCCCCGACTAAAACTTAAACATCTGGAGAGCAAGGCTCCTAACCCCACAGGCAAAAGAGTCATCTGTGGCATTTAAGGTGTGCCAGGGAAAAGATAAAGTCCGAAAACAAAATTGCCAAGTGCTGGCACTCGCTGACTCCCAAAAGCTGTTGGGTTCCTGTTTTAAGTGAGGAAAAGGCCACGGGCTAGCGAATGCCCTGCCAGGCCATTGACAGCCTTGTTAAAAGTGCCACCTAGAAAGACAAAGAGTCAGCTGACTGCCCCCAGGCACCAAGATGCATGGGTACATCAAGCTAAGACCTCCAGCAGACCTAGGCTTGGCTACAGACATGGCAGGGAACCCAGAACGCGGCAGGGAAGCGATCCATTTCTTTCCTTCTGGACACCAGAGCCACTGACTCAGTCCTGGGAGTTTGGGGATGCCACCTCTCCTTTATTGTCGGGTACAGAGGACAGCCTTACCACCTCACCAGATTTAATTACACTTTCAAAGTTACTTAATGAAAAAAGATTTCCACCTAAAATAAGAGCTCATTGCTTCACTCCAGATCCACTGCCTGTGTTTCTCATGTGCATACAGACAGGGCCCTGATCTTTGCCTTGTGCCTAATTCCAAAGGGAAAAAAAAAAATTTCTCATGTACCACAAGCTTTTCTCTTCCCAGTTCCCTGTTCTAACTCACTGTTCAGCTAATGGTACAGGACCACCACAGAACCAGAGTCCAGAGATCATCAAATAAGATTGTAACAGCTAAAAGGTATTTACACCCCCGGACCCAAAAGCGTCTGGGCGCTACAAAGACTTTAATGTAAACATCTATTACTATGAGATGCTTTTAACAATTGATCACCTGTCTCCTAGATGCTGAACCAGTAAAGGAAACAGGTGCTTTAAAATAATCTGTCTCTGATAAAGCTTAACATGTTTCAAAATCCATAGGGACAGGCCAGATCTACCTCAGATAAATGCCAACATAAAATAATAATGATTCTTTTTATCTCTCTAAGTTTTTTCTGTGTCACCAGCATCTTGTCAAACAGAAAGTTCCCAGCCACAGCCAAGAGGGATACATGTCTCCAGAGCAAACGGATGACAGACAGCATCCTACAATGCCTGTCGACCTCGGAAGACTCCCCTTCTCCATTCCCCCCAGAGCCAAGCAACGTCCAAAAGTCAGCTGGAAGCAGTTTTTGAGAGGAACAACGCCCCTAGTCCCATCTACCTGCTTTTTTTTATAATAAGGGAAAGTCTAGGATGTTAGGATTTGGTCCTTATTTACGTCCTTTAATTACGTCATCAGCCTTCGCCGGCTTCCCAGCCTAAAAAAGCGGTTGAGCCCTTTGTGGGCTCTCTCTCTCTCTCTCTTTCTGTTCCCTCTCCTTTCCGCTCCTTCCCCCCCCCCCCCCGTCAGTCCCCCTCTCTCCCTCTCCCCCCATGTCTCTCTCTGTCTGTCTCTCTCTCTTTCTCTCTCTCTCTGTCTTTCTCTGTCTCTCCCCCCCCCCCCCCATAAAGTTCTAAAAAGGTAACCATGGCTATGATTCTTTTAATTAGCACGCTCCTCCGCCGGCATGGCCGCCGCGGGCGGTGACCAGCCACGAGGGGCAGCACCGCTGGCATAACCAACATTGGTGATAACCAACAGATTTACTATCAATACTTAAAGCTAAAGCATATAGTATGAATCAGCCATAAATTATGCAAGATATTAATCTCTTTTCCATCTTATTTGCTCAGCTCTATAGGCTGCACAGCAAGAAGTCTTGCTGTTGTTTCCAGTATTTACCTGTCTCTGAGATTCAGCTGGGTGCAGCTAGTTCTGTTTTGAGCACCATGCATATGCATAACATCCACATTCCACACCCACCACACCCACTGTGACAAGGTCATAAACTGGGAATCTTGATCAGAAGAAAAGTGAAAACTCCTAGCTAATTAGAGATACCCAGGAGACTGTCAATGACTTTCAATCCATGAACACGTTCTGGAACTCTTGGCTTCTGTTTGCACCTGTTCTTTTCTGATTTTTGTTTTTGTTTTTGGTGTGTGTGTGTTTGGGGGAGGGGGGTTGGAATTCCTGGCCACTCCCCCAGCTCCACGACCACACATGCACAGTTCAGTTGCCAAGCAAGGGGCCTTATGTTCTACGTAATCAGTGTGCTGTGTAATCAGTGCGCTGCGTGATCGCGTAATTTGCTCACAGCATGATCACACAATCTATGCACACGCATGGGGCAGCTCTATAGGCCCATATGTGCACGTGCAGGGGAATCCATAAGAAGCAGATCACAGACTCCTCCCTTCTTCTCCTCCCCATTCCCCTCTCTCCATGGAGCACATGTCTTTTCAGCAGGCCTGACCACACACCCTGTCCTGTCTTCCCTCCTCCTAATAAAACTCTGATAGTGGTTTTTGCCGTGCCTGTGGCCTTTCTTGCATGGTAATAACACTGCTTAATGAATAACAGCGCCGCATTAAAACCAACAGGTTTGCTTCACTTTTGTTTTGCCCATTTTAAATTTCTTCCTTTTATTGAAAATAGAATTTTTCTCACATAATATTGCCTGATTATGGTTTCTCCTCCCTCTACTCCTTCCATTTCCTCCCCACCTCTCCTCTCATCCAGATCCACTCCCTTTCTTTCTCTCATTAGAATAAAAAACAGGCTTCTAAGGGATAAACATAAAATAAAGCAAGATAATACCAAAACTAACATATTGGCATTGGACCAAAGAAACAGAAGGAAAAGAGCCCAAGAGAAGGCACACGAATCAGAGACCCACTCATTCACACTCGGGAATCTCATAAAAACACTAAACTGGAAATCAAAATATGAACGCAAAAGACATGGTGTGGACCAGTGCAGATTCTGAGCATGCTGCCTCAGTTTCTGTGAGTTCGTGTGAGCTTTGATCATAATGACTTAGAGGACCTTGTTTTCTTGGTGTCCTCCACCTCCTCTGGCTCTTACACTCTCTCTGCCTCCTCTTCCACCTGGTTGGAGGGATTTGATGGAGACCTCCCATTGAGGGCTGAGTGTTCCACAGTCTCTCACTCTCAGCATCGTGTCTGGCTGAGGGTCTTTGTATTTGTCCCAAGTGCTGCAAGTCATTCAGATAATGGCTGAGTAAGGCACTGGTTTATGAGTATAGTAGAAAGTTATTAGGAATCATTTTATTGCTACTTTGTTTTAATTTTTATGTCAGTGGTATTTGGTTTTATCCTTGGTCCCTGCACTGTCTAGTCTCGGGTTCTTGTTCACCCAAGCAGTGTTGAGGATGGGTTCCATCTTATGGAGTGGGCCTTAAGTCACATCAGGTATTGGTTGGCGATTCCCGCAAGCTTTGTGCCACCACTTTACTAGCATAGCTTGCAGGCAGGACACCATTGTAGATCCAGGGTTTGTGGCCGGCTTGGTGTTGTACTTTTCTCCCCTAGAAGAGTACAGAGTACCTTCCTGTACCAAAGATGCTGGCACATAGGGTTGAAGGTTCTCTGCAGATACAAGCCAGGCTTCTCCATAATCAGTAAGTTGTGTAGGTGACAAGTGATGGCCAGTTTGGGCTCTGTCTCCCCAGAGCTCATTATCTGGGGATTTCATTTAGATCAACTTTATATCTGTATATATTAGGAAACTTCTACTGATTTAGGTTTCCATATTAGCCCTCAAATGGCCTAGAATTTTAGCTGTTTCTCCTTCTGTCCCTTTGTGCCATCCCGACTTGATCCTCCTTTTTCAGACCCCCTTTCCATCCACAAATATCTGTTCTATTTCCCTTTCCTAACAAGAGCTGTCTGCCTCCCTTGGTCTGATGATTTATAGTTAACTGTGCAGGATAGAGAGAGAGAGAGAGAGAGAGAGAGAGAGAGGGAATCTGTTTGATGACTGGTCAATTTGAAAAAAGACAGATTGCCCTAAAATAGCCATATAATATGTCCCTGTGGTTCTGTGGATTGTAGCTTGGTCATAATCAACTTAACAGCTAATATCCACATGTAAGCAAATACATACCATGTTTCTCTTGCTGGGTCTGGGATAACTCATTCAGGAAGATTTATTTTCTAGTTCTATCCATTTACCTACAATTTTCATGATTTCATCCTTTTTATGGCTGAGTAATATTTTATTGTATAAATATACCACATTTTCTTTATCCATTCTTCTATTGACAGGTATCTAGGTTGTTTTCAAGTTCTGGCTATTCTGAATAGAGCAGCAATTAACATGGTTGAATAAGTGTCTCTGTAGTAGGATGAAGCATCCTTTGGGTATACGCCCAAGAAGGGTAAAGCTGAGTCTTGAGGTAGATTGATTTCCATATTCCCAAGGAACTGCCATACTTATTTCCATAGTGACTGTACAAGTTTGCACTCCCACTAGCAATGGAGAAGTATTCCCCTTGTTCCACATACTAGCCAGAATGATCCATCACTTGTATTATTGATCTTAGCCATTCTGACTGGTGTAAGATAAAATCTCAAAGCAATTTTTATTTGCATTTCCCTGGTGGCTAAGAATGCTGAACAATTAAGTATTTTTCAGTCTTTTGTGATTACTCTATTGAGAATTCTCTGTTTAGACCTATACCTCACTTTTAATTGGGTTATTTACATTTTAGATATCTAGTTTTGTTGTGTTCTTTATATATTTTGGATATTAATCCTCTATTGGATGAGGAGTTGGTAAAATTCTTTTCCCATTCTGTAGGCTGCCACTTTGCCTGGATGACAATGTGCTTTGCCTGACAGAAGCTTTTCAGTTTCATAAGGTCCCATTTATTAATTGTTGATCTTAGTGCCTGTACTATTGGTATTCTGTTCAGAAAGTCTTTTCCTGTGCCAATGAGTTCAAGGCTATTCTTCACTTTCTCTTCTATTAGGTTCAGTGAATCTGGTTTTATGTTGAAGTCTTTGATCCACTTGGACTTGAGTTTTGTGAATGGTGATAAATATGGATCTATTTTCATTCTTCTGCATGCTGATATCCAGTTTGACCTGCCCCGTTTGTTGAAGATGTTGTCTTTTTCTAGTGTGTATTTCTGGCTTCTTTATCAAAAATCAGATGTTCATAGGTGTGTAGAATTATGACTGGTCTTCAATTTATTCCATTGATTACTATGTTTTTGTGTCAATCCCATGATGTTTATATATGTATATTACAATTTGAAATAGGGGATGGTGATACCTCCGGCAGGTCTTTTATTATTCAGGATAGTTTTAACTATCCTGGATTTTTTGTTTCCCGTATTTATAGCTCTTTCAAGATGTGTGGAGAATTGTATTGGAATTTTGATGGGGATTGCATTGAATCTGCCTATTGCTTTTGATAGGATGACCATTTTTACTGTATTAATCCTACCGATCCATGAGTATGGGAGATCTTTCCATCTTCTGATGTCTTCTTCAATTTTTTTCTTCAAAGCCTTGAAGTTTTTATCATACAAGTCTTTCACTTGCTTGGTCAGAGTTACCCCCAAGATATTTTATATTATTTGAGGACATTGTGAAAGATGTTTCCCTGATTTCTTTCTTAGTTCATTTATCATTTTTATATAGGAAGGCTACTGAATTTTTTGTGAATTAATTTGCATCAAGCTATTTTACTGGAAGTATTTATCAGCTGTAGAAAAAATTCCCAGTTGAATGTTTAGGGTCTTTTATGTACATTAGCATATCACCTGCAAAGATGTCCCCCCTGCTTGATCTCCTTCAGTTGTCTTATTGGTCTAGATAAGACTTCAAGTACTTGAGTGGGTAAGGAGAGAATGGACAACCTTGTTCTGTTCCTGATTTCAGTGGAATTACTTTGAGTTTCTCTCCCTTTATTTATGTTGGCTATGGGTTTGCTGTAAACTGCCTTTATTATGTTTAGGTATGTCTCTTGTATCCTTAATCTCTCCAGGGCTTTTACAATGAAGAGGTGTTGAATTTTGTCAAAGGCTTTTATTTTTTTAAATCCAGTGAGATGATCGTGTGATTTCTGCCTTTCAGTTTGTTTATATGGTGAATTACATTTATTGGTTTAAATATATTGAGCCATTCCTTCATCTCTGAGATAAAGCCTAGTTGTTCACAGTAGATGGTCTTTTTGATGTATTCTTGGATTTGGCTTGCAAGTATTTTATTGAGTATTTTTGCATCATTTTCATATGGGAAAGTGGTCTGCAATTTTCTTTCTTTGGTGTGTCTTTATGTGATCTGGGTATCATGGTAACTGTGGCCTAGTAAAATGAATTGGGAAATGTTCCTTCTGTTTCTATTTCATGGAGTAATTTGAGGAGTATTGACATTAATTCTTGAAAGTTTGGTAGAATTCTGTGCTAAACCTTGGGCTTTTCTAAGGGGTTATAGGGCTGTTTAAATTGTTTATCTGATCTTGATTTAACTTTGATAAGTGATATGTATTGAGAAAATTTTCCTTAGATTTTCCAGTTTGTTGGAGTTCAGGTTTTTAAACTATGTTTTTATGATTCTCTGGATGTTCTCTGTACCTGTTGCTAAATCCTCCTTTTCATCTCTAGCTTTGTTGACTTGTATATTTTCTCTTTACCTTTTAGTTAGTTGGATAAGAGTTTTTGATCCGAGTGATTTTCTCAAAGAATCAACTCTTTGTTCCATTGATTCTTCGTATTGTTTTTGTTGTTTCAATTTTATTGATTTCAGCCCTGATTTATTGATTTGATTGTTTCTTGCTACTTACTCCTTCTCAGTATGATTTCGTCTTTTTGTTCTAGAGCTCTCAGGTGTGTTGTTAAGTTGCTAGTATGAAATCTTTCCAATTTTTTTAATGTAGGCATTTAATGCTATAATTTTCCCTCTTAGCACTGCTTTCATAGTGTCTCATAAGTTTGTTATTGTATATTCATTTTCATTCAATTCTAGGAAGTCTTTAGTTTCTTTCTTAGTTTCTGTCATGGTGCATTTTTTTATTCAGTAGTGAGTTTTTCAGTGTCTATGAGTCTGTAAGCTTTCTGTTGTTTCTGTTGTTGATATCCAGCTTTAATCCATGGTGGTCAGATAGGACACAGGGGATTATTTCAGTTTTCTTGTGTCTGTTGAGACTTGCTTTGTATCCCAATATATGGTCAATTTTGGAGAAAGTTCCATAAGGTGATTTAGAAGGTGCATATTCTCTTGTGTTTAGATGAAATGTTCCATAGATATCAGTTAAGTACACTTGGTTTATAATGTCAATTAACATCAGAAGTTTTCTGTTTAGTTTTTGTCTGGATGATTTGTATACTGGTGACAGTGGGGGGTTGAAGTCTCTCACTGCCAGTGTGTGAGGATCAATACGTGATTGCAGCTGAGGTAGCGTTTATTTTACTATTTTGTGTGCTTTGTGT